>NW_027212010.1:0-252658 GCF_036971445.1 Narcine bancroftii
ACCATTTTACCTGAGAGAAATGGGCTTCATGCTCCAGCTCTTTAGCTGTTGCACAAATACTGCTCTATATACATTGAGCCAAACAAAATACAGAAAAGAGCTGAAGAAGGCCATTAGATATCCTTTCAGGCTAATTACAAGGCACATTCACTTTCACTCCCGGAAATCCGCGGTGTTTTTCTATCAGTGCTCTCTCTCTCCCGGCCCCAATGCCAACCCAAATATTGTTTTAAAATTAAGGTCCTGCTGAACTGACGATCTTGGTTTCGCATGGATAACTGCGGCAGCTTCTAAATCTGGTGCATATGGAATCAGAGAAACTGGAGGGGCCATTTCATTCAGTCAAGGTTCCAAAATCGGCAGCTCTCTGCTGAACCTGAAGTTATTTCGCCACTTCTCACAAAATCAACGAGGCAGAGAGAGAGAGAGCAATGATAGAAAAACAACAATCAGGTCAAAATTAATTAATCAAAGCAAAATTCTGGTGTATATTAACTGCCAGCAGAACGTGGAGGTCAACTGCGGGGAACAGAGAAAGGAGAACCAAAACGATTCAGGTATGAACAACGGAAGGGAATCGGTGATTTTTGCTCTTCTCTCCGTCAGGCAGTTTTCTCCTGTTGTGGGTGACAGTGACAGGGCTGGCAAATATTAATAACGATAGAGGTGATCTGTTATGTCCCGCTTACACTGCGACGGCACTTGGAGTCATGCTGAAGTCCTTGACTTCCAGGTCAAACACACTTATTCATAGAATCACGCAAAACTACTTCAGAGAACAACTGAATGATATGGTTTAAAAAATCCGTCTCAGCTGCAACTTTCGTATGAATCACAATTATCTTATGCAAATATCAAACAAATTCTCTTTTTTTTCGATTTAAACCATCCTCCCGCCGCTCCCTCCGATAACTTCAAAACAGTTGAACATTGTTTTGTCACGATTTCGTTTCTACGGACGAGTAGAACAATTGGTACCTGCATCTGTTGCATTTCATGTTCACTAATGGAATGAGTGACACCGTGAGCAGGAAAGGGCTTTGGCAAATACTAGAGCGCATCGGATGTCCCCCAAAGTTCCTCAACATGATTATCCAACTGCACGAAAACCAACAAGGTCGGGTCAGATACAGCAATGAGCTCTCTGAACACTTCTCCATAAACAATGGCGTGAAGCAAGGCTGTGTTCTCGCACCAACCCTCTTTTCAATCTTCTTCAGCATGATGCTGAACCAAGCCATGAAAGACCCCAACAATGAAGACGCTGTTTACATCCGGTACCGCACGGATGGCAGTCTCTTCAATCTGAGGCGCCTTCAAGCTCACACCAAGACACAAGAGAAACTTGTCCGTGAACTACTCTTTGCAGACGATGCCACTTTAGTTGCCCATTCAGAGCCAGCTCTTCAGCGCTTGACGTCCTGCTTTGCGGAAACTGCCAAAGTGTTTGGCCTGGAAGTCAGCCTGAAGAAAACTGAGGTCCTCCATCAGCCAGCTCCCCACCATGACTACCAGCCCCCCCCCACCCCACATCTCCATCGGGCACACAAAACTCAAAACGGTCAACCAGTTTACCTATCTCGGCTGCACCATATCATCAGATGCAAGGATCGACAATGAGATAGACAACAGACTCGCCAAGGCAAATAGCGCCTTTGGAAGACTACACAAAAGAGTCTGGAAAAGCAACCAACTGAAAAACCTCACAAAGATAAGCGTATACAGAGCCGTTGTCATACCCACACTCCTGTTCGGCTCCGAATCATGGGTCCTCTACAGGCATCACCTACGGCTCCTAGAACGCTTCCACCAGCGTTGTCTCCGCTCCATCCTTAACATCCATTGGAGCGCTTTCATCCCTAACGTCAAAGTACTCGAGATGGCAGAGGTCGACAGCATCGAGTCCACGCTGCTGAAGATCCAGCTGCGCTGGGTGGGTCACGTCTCCAGAATGGAGGACCATCGCCTTCCCAAGATCGTGTTATATGGCGAGCTCTCCACTGGCCACCGTGACAGAGGTGCACCAAAGAAAAGGTACAAGGACTGCCTAAAGAAATCTCTTGGTGCCTGCCACATTGACCACCGCCAGTGGGCTGATATCGCCTCAAACCGTGCATCTTGGCGCCTCACAGTTAGGCGGGCAGCAACCTCCTTTGAAGAAGACCGCAGAGCCCACCTCACTGACAAAAGGCAAAGGAGGAAAAACCCAACACCCAACCCCAACCAACCATTTTTCCCCTGCAGCTGCTGCAACCGTGTCTGCCTGTCCCGCATCGGACTTGTCAGCCACAAATGAGCCTGCAGCTGACGTGGACTTTTACCCCCTCCATAAATCTTCGTCCGCGAAGTCAAGCCAAAGAAGAAGAATGGAATGAGTGAAAGTGATCGCTTGTGGAAATTAATTCACTTTGCATAACAGATGTCGCGATAGAGATTGGCACTAGTCTGTTTAATTAATTGGTATTATTTTCTTTGACCCCCTATCCGCTGTATAAGTCATGAAATACAATGTATTGTAAACTTTCCTGGAGTGCTATTGGGCAGATGAGACACGAATCATTCTTTTGGGCATCGTATTCATTAGGGGCAAAAAAGCACGGTCCCATTATTAAAACTAATACGGTATCTGATACATGAGTTTATTTCCCCCACCCCGAGGATTTGAAAGCTTGTATGCAATTTTCTTCCTTTTTATTTATTAATGTGAAGGGCACTTTTTTGGACTAGAAGTAATCATTTGTTTGCTGTCAGTCAATGTTAATCAAATGCAGGTTTAATTCTGATTTCTGTTCTCTCATTTTATTACCTATTCTTGTTCTGGTTAGTACTTACGATGTTAATAATTGCTATCTTGCCCGCCGATTGGGTGTTATTTGAGTACAGACAATATGACCACTTTTAAAAGAACACCGGAGAATTTAAATGACAGCACTGCGGCATTTGAAAAGTTATATTGCGAAAGAAATGTTATTGGCAAAGTAAACATGAAATAAAGCTGCATAGATTTGGTAATGCACCAAAAGATTGTGGCAAAATAAAATTAAACCAAGAACGTCATCAATATTACCCTATTTCGGCCAAATCTCTCAGGGTAGAATTTTGAATCTAATGAATAAATTGCAGTAGATGGAATTGCAGCCTTGTGTGTGTGTGTGTGTGTGTGTGTGTGTGTGTGTGTGTGTGTGTGTGTGTGTGTGTGTGTGTGTGTGTGTGTGTGTGTGTGTGTGTGTGTGTGTGTGTGTGTGTGTGTGTGTGTGTGTGTGTAGATATACACTGTAGAGAGAGAGAAATACTGTATATATAGAGAGATAGACAGATAGATTTATGTCCTGTAAAAATAGAATTCATATATAAGCACTGACCAGTTGAGGAACTGCAATCTTCAGAGCACGATATGAGACTCAGTCTTTAATTAGTAATGAGAAAAAAGATTCTTAAATACATTATCAACCTTTTGGACTCTTTTGGCTGAATGGATTAGAATTAATCAAGGATCAACATTCTCACTGCTTCTATCAGGAAAGAGGTATTGATGCCACAAAACTCACACCACCAGGTTCAGGAACAGCTGCTACCCCTCCACCACCAGACTCCTCAACGACAAACTCAAACAGAGACTCATTTAAGGACCCTTAATTGTGCACTTTATTGATTTTCTTTTTGTTCTCTCTGTATTGCACAGTCAATTTACATTTGTTATCTGTTTACAGTGATTTGTTTGTTTACAGGTTTACGCTGTGCACAGGTTTTTTTTTGTACTACCAATTAATGATAATTCTGCCACACCCGCAGGAAAAAGGAATCTCAGGGTTGTATGTGATGTCATATATGTACCCTGACAATAAATCTGAAAAGTATGAACAAGTTTTCATTGGCCAATAGTTAAATGTAATTTGGATTATATTTTGACCTAGGCAATACACTTCTCTGGTTAATTGAATTCTCCTCACAAAGGGAACTCCCAGTGATACTGATGTTTGGGTGTGTTGGGCACTTTTAAGTGTGAAGGTCAGTGGTTGCATTCTCTCTTTTAAGTCGAAGATGTTGCTTTATACTTCTGATGTGAATGTTACTTGTAACACATGTGGCAATGCATGAATGTTGTCTGTCCTTAAACGTGGGTGCCAACGTTTCCTTCATTTGGTGTGGAGTTGAAAATAACATTTAATATGATGTTACTGTTTACTATAATTGTGGTAACATTTGATGCTGAATTTCATGACCATATTGAATTTAACCTTTAAGTTCATATGAAGTTCAAAAATTAAATAAAATTGAACTTGCGTCAGAGCCACCTCAATTAGTTACAGTGCTGTTCATCAAAGTACATTCAGAATAAAAACGAGTGGCCAAACCCAGTTAAATATGGGCCCAAAAAGGTGGAGTAACATTGGCAGAAGGTCTTAACATGCCCATAGAGTTAGACAAAGGAGAAAACAAGAGGTAGTAGAGGAACATCAGTCTTCATTGTTGTTGACATTTCCAGACATGCAAGGAGCAGGCAGCAGGAAACAGAAGAACAGTGATGCACCCGTCTCAGTGCTCGGGCCTCCGGACAAACAAAGAGCAGGCAGTAGGAAACAGGTATAAGTGTTTCATTTCCCAGACAAGGCCCAGTATCCTGCTAGTATTTAATAAATAGAAAGAAGTGTCCGTAAATGGTTATATGGTTAAGTGCCTTGAATGGGAGACCTCTGTGATTGGGAGCATTCTGCGTGGTTTGGCTGAAGAACATCTTCAATATCTCACTGCAGCAGTCCACAGTTTAAGCAGGATTTAAGGTAGCCCTAGAAAACGACGGTAACTGAACTAAACTACTACCGCTGAATGTCACAAACCTGATCGTTCATGAAATGCTTTAAGCGACCGGTAATGGAACACAAGACATTGAACCTGTTCCAGTTTGCCTACCCTCCAAACCTGTCCACGGATAATAACAATTGACCTTCCTCTCCAACCTGGCTCATCTAGAGAACAATGCCCCCCATGCCAGGCTGTTTTTCATTGATTCCAGCCCGCAAAGGCTGGTGGTTAAACTATTCTAAACTCCAACTCTGCAAATTGGATTCTGGACCGCGTTACCAAAGTCAATCCGAGTTGGTTTCAAAACCTGAAGCTGCATCACGCTGAGCACAGGCGCACCTCAGAGCTGTGTGGTCAGGCCGCTACTGTTCACGCTGTTGACTCCCGCTGGAACTGCCAGATTCAGTTGTCACAGAATCGTCAAGTTTCCGGATGATGTAACAGTAGTTGGCCTCATGGAAAAAATGAATGATCGGCTTTGAGAGAGAAGGTTAAGCCGCTCGTGAAAGGGTATGAGAACAACCTGAACAACAACGTGAGCAAAACAAAAGAGATAATTGTAGACTTCAGAAAGTTGAAGGTCGAATATTCTCAATTATTCTACAACGGTTCCGTCGTGGAGAGAATAGAAAGCATAAAGTTCCTTGTGGGAATAGAAAAGACGGCCTATCCCAGACCTATAACATCTCCTCATTAGTTAGGAAGGCACAGCAGAGCCTCCACGCCCAAAAAGAATAGAAGAGAGCAAAACTACTGGCCTCCATGTGGACAGTTTACAGAAGCACAACTCGGTGTTGCCTCGTTGCCTGGTTTGGTAGCCGTAAAGCATTGGACCGCAAGTCAGTACAGAGGACCATCAAAACAGCCGAGAGTATCACTGAGGTCACCCTCTCCTCTATTGACGACATTTACTGGGTGCGTAAATGTTATCAATAGGAATTAAAGAATTATTGAGGACCCTTTCCATTCAGCATACACTACCGACAAGAATCAACATCATCTGGACTGCCAGGCTGGGAAATGTGTGTGCCTGTGTGTCTGAGCTCTGAGAGAGAGAGAGAAAGAGAAAGAGAGAGAGAGAGAGAGAGATATTATTGTGCACTGTGTATTGTGTGTGAATACGTGTGCACCATAATCAGGAGAAGCGCTGTTTCGTCAGGTTGTAAATGTAGAGTCAGATGATAAATTCGAAACTGTTACTTCCTCAGTTTCAGAATCCTGCGGTGGTGTCTAATTTTGTGTTTAGATGTGCGTCTCTGTGTTATTTTCAAGTCACTTTTTGGTTCGAGAATTCTTTATGAATAAAAAGTGATTTCTCTGAGTGAGATTCTTTTTTGCTTGAAGTTTTTGTGTGTCTGAATTGATTATTGGAGATTCGTCGTTATTCTGAGGTGCTAAAGAATATTCGCACAACATTAGATCCAACTTCTTTAATGTGGAACCTCTGTTCAGGGTTGTGGCAGCGATTCCATGCTTTAGACTAGAGACTTCTACTTCAATATAATCAAAGTGAAGTCTTTCCCCTCAACCCAGTGACAGCAATATAAAGGAGAAATTTGAAACAGTAACAAACGAAGTCGATCAAAGACTGGAGATTCATTCAACTGGTTTATTTATTCATTAGTCGAATGATTGAATTTACAGGGTATTTCACCGCAGTCTTGAACTGTTCTCTGAACTTTGACTGGGTTATCGCATAAATGAATGTGTTTGTGCAACAACTTAAGTTGAGCAGTATAAATCCGACTTCTTCCGATACATATTTGGATGGAGTATAATTAATTGGATCTATTCCTGCTATGATATAGTACAAGAAATCTGTCACATATACCATCCATAACAGTATGAAGCTGCCGGACAAGGTAAAGAGCAAGATCACTGATCTTCGTCTACTTTCCGTTTCTGGGTCACGGCGATTCTGGTTTCTCAGCCCCTTACGGACTCGACTCACTGCTAAAATGTATCTCACTGTCAGTGCGTTGAGCAATAAAATTAAACCAAATGGGAGCAATGGACAAAGAATCGCATCGAACCACTCAAACCCCATCCATCCTGGTTCAAGGAAAATATTTTTTTTATCCTTGCAACCCCGCGGCACATTGTCGATTGTCACCCAGGGCTCTAGCGTAAAGTAAAATGGCACATTTTTTACGCATATCAGAATTGTGATTGTTCCTAGAATTATAATCGCTGTTTTTCCAGTGCAATAGTTTGCTTTCAGTTTCTGACAACAAATGGCGACAAATCGGTCGAAGGTGAAAGTGACAGTGAACCAGACAGAGCAGTCTGTGGCTGCACAACTCAGGGCGTATAGAGCACTGCAGACAGGCGTGATGTCCAAGAAGTTCCTTATAAAGTAATAATCAACGATCCTCCACAAAATGACAGCAGTAATAATGGTCAGCAGGTCCGCCACTGCCATCGCTACCAGGTAGCATGTGGTACAAGTGGAGAGCCCACATTTACTCCGGGACAAGATCACAATCGCCACTAAATTCACTGCAAAATATAGAAAAGGAAAAGTCTTTGTTAGTTTCCATATCTAACACTGCATGCTAATTAGGGTAACTCTCCAAAGGCTTGTCAATGGTGGCTATTCCAACAGAATTCAAACAGGGGATTAAAGGAAAGGGGGAAAATAACATTCAACCGAGAAATTGGATGGAAATTTGTAGGTTCTGCTCGTGCTCCAACAAGGCAGGGAAATATTAACTTTTTGGGGGTCTAAAAGTGGTTTCGCAGACATCGTATTTTGAAGTTGTGGCATCGATCCTGGTACAGAAAAGCAAAAACTATCCTGGCACTAGATTTAAAAAAAACACTGTTACTGTTGTGTGGATCGTTAACGGGTTATCGAGCTGAATGAGTTACAAGACCACCATGAAGAACTCCTGCTTAGCCATCCGACGCCCGCACTTCGCCAAATCTGATCACCTGGCGGTACTTTTACTTCCGGCTTACAAGCAGAGACTGAGAACTACAGCACTCGTGATTAAGACGGTGGAAGAATGGTACTGGATATTGGGGTAATTTGTAGCTGTGGAAAAAAAATGGTCAACAGCTGAATTGACCTTAACAATGCGCAAGTCTGCTAAAGAATAACTCCCGATAACATTTAAGTCTGCTAAAGAATATCTTTAGATAACTTTGTTTTCTAATAAATACTTTAACCACACTATGTTCTTTGAACACCCTTCACTTCCCGGGATGTGATCAACTCCTTCATATCATTGGAACCCATTCTGATGACTTTACAAACTAACTTGTTTGTATAAATTCGAGCTGTGCGACTGTGTAGTTCAGAGCTGAGCCCTGGCTGTTACAGGGACTGTTCTCCGAGATATTTCATTCTAATAAAGTCTCCTGAAGTTGACGCTGAAGCTCCGTCCTCGTAGTTATTTCTCCTCGACAGTAGCTTGGATTAAATTTAAACGTTTTTGAGAAATATTCACATGAATCAGGCAATGAAATAAAGGTTTCATCAAAATGTAATTGAAGAGTAGTGGAAAGCCAAAAAAATGCAAAACAAATGAAAGATCCAGCTTTTGATTTTTTTTTAATAGAGAGCAAAAAGTCAGGGTGAAATTGCAACATGAAGTAAAATTCAAACAGCTGACATCTTGCCTATCACAATACTTTTCAATGTTGGTGGTCAATATTTTCAACGCTTCCGGTTCATTTTGCAGCGTCATTTCTCTGGGTTTATTCCAGTGCTTCATCAAATTGCCTGCACTGGAAGCCATTGCTCCAAGTATTCGCTGATTATTGCAAAGAAATTACATCCATTCGCAAACACCTAGTAGAGCCCACCTCACTGACAAAAGGCAAAGGAGGAAAAACCCAACACCCAACCCCAACCAACCAATTTTCCCCTGCAACCGCTGCAATCGTGTCTGCCTGTCCCGCATCGGACTTGTCAGCCACAAACGAGCCTGCAGCTGACGTGGACTTTTTACCCCCTCCATAAATCTTCGTCCGCGAAGCCAAGCCAAAGAAAGAGTAGGAATATGTAGGAACTCGACAACAATCGAAAATGGGCTAATAAGTAACGAGAATTTGCAGCAAGGAGCCAGTCGTCTCCTGCCTTCTCTGACATTACAAAGCAATGTTGCATGAAAATTGTTCTGTTACTCGGCTCATATCCATTCCTCTGATGTCCAATAAAATCCATTGGTTTCTGCTTTGAATTAATTCAACAGCCAAACAGCACTATAACCCTTCGGTCAATAATTCCAACGATTCCTTCTCTAAGGTAATGTTTCATCTTCGCTGTCACGTTCCTGGACACCTCAATTCAAGGGAAAAAAAAATATCTTCTACGTCTGACTTTTCAAATCCGGGCAGAATTAAAGGTTTCAATGAATATACTTCCTTCAATCTCAATAAATCAAAGAGCAACCTTGATTAATAATATCTCAAAAGTCGAACAATCAATGTGTTGAAACTTCGATACAATATGTATCAGTCCTTAAACCCGATTGCAATATTTCACTTGGCGTCACCTTAGGCCACCAATATATTTTCAGTACTCTTGGTCCCAAATCTCGTCAATAAAGACAAACGTGCATGTTGTCATTCCAGTCGCTTACTGTGATCTGTTGGAATCTAGGGGTTAAAACATTATGAAAGAAATGATTAATTAATAATTTTATGTTTACTGCATGGTTCAGGGAAAAAGAGGAATGTGATTAAGTGGCAATCACAGCATGGAGCAAAGTTGGCTGAGCAAAATTGTCTGCTCCCAAATACAGGGAGAGGAAATGCATAAAACGATTTAGGAGGAATGCTCAAACTGAGGAGGTGGTGGGTAGCACAGGAGACACAGGGCAGACCAGAACAAAGAATGGCCTGCAAGAAACTAAGTGAATGGAAAACCAGTCTAGGAGGAAGATTAAGGCATGAGGAGGTGTTAAAGAGAACAGCAGAAATTGGCCAGACAGGAACAGAATGGTGATTAGAAATATCTGGGGATGAATTAATTTCTGATCAAAACAACAGGATAGTCTGGCCTGGAGGATTAAGATGGGAGTGCTACACCCCAGATATCTGCAAAACAGGAGATGACTTGTGATAACCCTTATGCAAAAAAATCTAGCAAAGGAAGACAACTTTTGTTCTGGGTTGATCTATATAAACTGAGCCAACTGGACAATAGGGGTCAGTCTTGGGGAATAGCTCACTGTGCAGGTGACCTATGAACTAATGACTGACCCAGAGCTCTGTTAAGTTTTATTCTTGTGCTGTGTAATAAACTGACTGTTGAACCGAATACCTTCTCCTATCACTTCATTCAAAGAACACGCTGGACTCAGACTACACATAGACTAAATTAAGAGTAAGGTAAAGCCAGAGTCCGACAGATCACACAATATTTTTATCAGTAATGCATCACGGGAATAACTTGAACCCATGAATAGTAACTTCTGCGCCGATCAAATTAGTCCGCCATTGTATTTGCTTTTCTATCAAACAACTTTCTTCGTTTTCCACTTTATATTCTACTTGTCTTATTCCGGCATTCATTCATCTGCCCATCTGCTTAGAAGCCTCTGAGCATTCTCCCCGAAAAACAGACTGTGAGGCAACTCTGCATAGTCAGAAACCATGATGTAGGTGGCACTTTTGTCAGTCGTAAATATTAACGAGAGAGATTATGAGGAAATGGGTTTCTGCAACACTCACAACGAAACCGCATTAATGGTTGTATCAAACGAGAAAAGAATTATTTAAAATATAATTATCTTAATCGACGATAGCATGTTGCCCGCGATTAAAAATGGTTATAAATACCTTTCAGAAAGCCTTCCGAAAATGTACAAAACGCACCATCCAGTTAACTGCTACCGCCCTCTTATTTATAATTATGAATACAATGTCGAAATACCTACTCCCTGGTTTAACAAACAAATTTTTCTTTCGATAAAATAGTTTTGGTTCTCCGAAGTCACACCATCAATTCTAACTGTCCTGTTTACCAGTTCTTTCGTAAAATATCCCACATAGCCTTTCAAACGTTGATGTGACTTGAATTCGCCTATAACTTGTTATCTGTCTCTGTCTGTCTCTATCTATCTCTATCTGCCTGCAGAGAATAAACGATTGCAAATGATTGCTCATCTATTCTATGTGATTATTCTGGGATCGAGCATTTTATTGTCACTTACCAGGAACACCAATGATGGCAAGGATCATAAAGTATATTTTCTTGACACTGTTGATTGTTTCGAACATATTTGAACGCTTTGTTTCGGACTATGGGCAATGACTCTTCGTGAAGCTCGCTCTTGATGCAATCCTTGAAGTTAATATTTCTGCAGAGGATGTTCTCCACTGGGATTTGGAGCATCGCTCGATTTATTTGTAAAATGTTGAATAAACATATTGCGACATCTTGCTGGCACACCGTTATACCTAAATTGAACTGGAAATTTGTAAAAAGAATTCACAACATTTTGGAATATTCGTCAATGAAATGTGTAGATTTTTGTCTTGTCTTTGTGGAAATAAAATTCTAAGTTAGAGCTGAGCGACAATATAGTGGAAAAAGGTCTACTCCTTTCTCATTGAGGCAATTCAGAAACGATACGCATAAATATGGGTTGTGTCAATAACAGTTCATAATGAAATTAATGTAAGTATTGTTGGCCATACATTGTAAAATTGGACATTCAAACCAATGCACAGCTGTGGTCTCGGTGAATCTTAAAATGGACAAACGCATCTCTTTCCTCTGTTTACGGTAGATAATTAATTTAATTATCTTATCTGAGTGGTTCCTGGTTTACTCACTGCCTCTAGAATTTGCAGGGGGTGAGAATGCGAGAAAATTAAGAGAATAAATTTGAATTAGTGCAGGATTAGGAACTTTACCACGAACCTGGTCTCATTCATGCTGGGTGACTGGAAGAAATCTCTGATGTCACGCCTACAAAGAAAACCATTTCAATATCACCAGTAATCGCCAGTTATCTGTATACTTGTTGCAAATGCAAAACAATCAATTGAACCAAACTTGCGACCCAGTACCATCGCGTTATCTGATAATGTCGTCAGGAATAATGCAGCCCCTCGAGAGAATAATTAAAAGGGAATTCCTAAATTTGAGAACAAACTAATACAGTCTCTCTCGTTCACAAAATTTCCCAAAACCGAGGGAATGCATAAATTAAAATGCAACACAAAAATGTTCCCTGCCTCAATTTTAACACTGGCTACCAAATCGATTTAATTATCGAAGATAACAAACCTTTTCAATTTCAATTGAAAATAGAAAACATCTCCCATGTCTCTCGCTGAAACTAATCCAGCTGCAAAACCTTGTTCGAATGCACGAATTCTAGGTTTTGGAATATAACAAGATTCTTGCATTACTTTTTTTAATGAATGAACAGCACACTTATATTAGGCGCTCCTCCAATAAACAAATCAAAAGGCCACCATAACATAACCCAATATTTCAGGAATGTAGCGCGCTGATCAATAAAACAGTATTTGACACCATTACAGGCTCTCGCCGGTAACGTTTGGATCTGATAAAATAAACTCAACGGATTAAGAATAACTATTGAAACTACTTTGAATAACTTGTCTGTCACCACGAGAGTCTTTAATTGATAGGGTATTTCCAGGTGAAAAGGGAGTGTACAGCGGTTAACACAATTCATTCTTCACGAATTTGGAATGTGTTCAAAAGAATCGAGAAGAATTTTTATATACAAAATTTGACAGGAATCTCTTAATATTTGGATATGAATTTGGAATGCTCAGCCACAGAGGTACTTCAATATATGATGAAAGTAAGTATAAATATAAATTAGATGAGAGTAAAAAGGCTACTAATTATTTTTAAAAAAGAGAAACAAAATTTTCCATTTACGTCCAAAAAATGACATTGACTATCACAGATTGGTTATGATTAAGGTAGCACTTGAAGGTTCAAGAGCCTGGAAGTTGTGGTTTAAAACTTTTCTTGAACCTATAGGTACCGGAATTCAGGTACCTATACCTTTTACGTGAAGGTGGCGCAGAGGTGAGATCGTTTATGACATGATGACATTGATGGCTTTTTGAAGCCGCGCTTCACAGAGATGTCTTCAATTGATAGGCAATCGGTGAGAAAAGTGGGTAGATTTAGTTTCCAAATCAAGATGTGATGTAAACATCGATATACTTCCTCAGTACCATGGAACCATAGGCCACTGCAGCGCAGAAACTGCCCATCTAGTCTGTGCCAAAAGATTTATTACACCTACTCCCAGCAACCTGCACACGGGTGATAGTCCTCCATGCAAATTCCATCCATTCTCACCGTCGTCTGCGTGAAGTTCCCCTCAAACTTTTCACGTTTCACCTTTAACGCGTCTCACCCAACCTCAGTGGGAAATAAGTGTTTGAATTGACCCTTTCTATACCCCTCAAAAATGTGTATACCTCTATCAAACTTCCCCCATTCTCGGACGTCCAAACTGTTCACTATTCCTGTACAACTCAGCTCTTCAAGTCCTGGCAACATCTTATATATTTCAATATGGCTGTAGAGGTTTGACAGAATATTAGACACGCCAAATCTCCCCGGACTTCTTAGAAAGTAGAGGCGTTGGTGAGCCTTATGCAGACTTCTCTCCGTGTGATACCATGTGATATCTTCCGAAATGTCGATGCATAGCTCGTTGGATCAGCAAGCTTTCTTCACTGCTGTCTCCCTGATGAAGACAGGCCTCCTTTCCAAATGTTCACAATAAACTACTTGGGCTTGCTGAATTTGAGAATAGGATTGTTGCCCTGGCACCGGATAATCAGATTCGTGAACTCCATTCTGTCTTGTGACTCATTGTTTCCCGTTATCCGGCCAACAATTCCGGTTGTCAGCGAATTTATGAGTGGCATTGGAAGAAAACTTCGATATGCATTTGTGGCTGCAGCGGGACCAGTTCAGTGGTTTAAGCAGTCTTGTTCCGCCCTGTCACTGTTCAGCGAGAAGGAGTCATGCTGCCAGTCCTCTTTTACGTTTAGGCTGCAGAGATCCTCAACCCTGCAGAACCCTGAATTTACTGTTCGTTTAGTTGGTGTGATGGTGTTGAATGCCGAACTGTAGTCAATGAACTTCATTCTGATCTAGATGTTTATGTGGTATAGATAATCGAAAGCAAAATGGAGTGCAAAAGAGATGTCATCCGCTGCGGACTTTTTGAGACGGTAGGCGAATTGAAGTGGGTCCGAGTCCTTGTGAATCGAGTGAAACACTAAGGTCTGCAGAAACACAGAAATGCTGGAGGAACTCAGGCCCGAAACGACGGTAATACACTTTTACGGCCCATGGGCACTGCTAAGACCTGCTGAATTCCTCTGTGTTTTTCCCGGGTCCTCCTGAGGCAGGAGTCGATTCTCTATATCAAAATTTCTTAAAGCATTTCATCACGGTAATCAGATAATCAGTGGTCGATGATGAAGGGAACCTTATTCTTCTTGAGTACTGGCATGACGAATGCTCTTTTGAAACAAGGGGGGAGCAGTTCAAGACTGGAAATGTTTGGTCATGAAGGTTAGGTACACATTGAAGGCCAAATGATGTCCCAGGATTCTCCCTCTTGAAAATATTTTTGCGTCAGCGGAGAACAAAGTCGCTATGGTCTAATGAGGGTGCACCATGCTTTCCTTTTCCACGCAAGTGTCCAGGCGTTGAGCTTGACGGGAAGGGATCTTTCGCGGGTTTTAACGGTACTTGGTTTCACCGTCTCGGGTTGTTATACAATGCAAACCTGGCACAACTGCTTCACCTCCATCCGTGCCTCCAGCACCGTACGGAATTGTAATTTTGCTTCGGTAATTCCCCCAGAATTATACCCGGTCTTCCTGAATGTCTCCAAATTGCATGACGCGAACGCACGGATCTTGACTTCGGGAAGTTGTGGATCTCTAGGCCCACGGATAACTTCATTGGAGCAACGCATTTTTCAATGAATTTGGTAACAGCTGTGGCATATTCAAGCAGATTCGCCACCGAGTCGTTCAACGTGGCCCAGACTACTGATTCCAGACAGCCTCCAATCCGACTTCTGCTTCCCCAGTGTAGCTATGCGTAGTCTTCTCTGCTTGATCATCGTTTTTCAGTTTTTTGCTGAATATTGTAACGGGAAGACTAACCAGTTGGTCTGAGTGTCTACTGACGCGGAATGGACCGATGCTCTGGAGTGTTCATCCCATGTTGATGCAGGAGGTAGCATGGAAGGGCCTCCTTTAACTAGCCCATAGACGTCCTCAGTGGTGACTGTATAGTCTTCAGGATCAAGGGTCAGTTTTGACGTATGGAGAGGGGAAATGTGGTTCTGCAATCAGGAAAGCTGGCGTGAATTCCCTCGGGAGATTGAAGGTTTAGAATTTCAGGGCTAGACGTTCCAGATAAGCGTAGCAGAAATTGGATCGGATCGCTAGGCCGGAAGACCAGAGAGAGTAACCCATGATGCTGACACCGCCGCCTCGCCCTTTAACTCCGCACACCGTCCGAGCCATGCATAATGGACCGAATCTTTAGAGTTGAGATAAGCCATGTCTCTGTGAATCAAGAGTACCTAGCAGTTCTTAACTACTTCTCGCACAGTCTTATTATCCTTTGATCTTCAATTTTATTCACCAGAGATCATTTTCGAAAAAAATACTGGGGTGGCGGTGTACTCCCGGGCGACCACGTTTTCGTCCCTCAGATTCGCGGGGGGAGTGTGGAGACAGCAGGGGGTATGAATATTAATGAATTAAAACGGATTTAAAGCGCGTCAGTTTCAGAATTGTTATTACTTGCTTGTCGTGGGGCTGTTTCGTCGATTTCAATGCGAGATCGTAAAATCGCTAATTCCTTTCAGTGCGGTAAGAGTTTGTTTTTCAGTTTTTATTTCGAAACGTGAGCAACCCACTCTGCTGCTTTCAAGGTGTCATCCTGGCTCTCTCTCTCTCTCTCTCTCTCTCTCTCTCTCTCTCTCTCTCTCCCTCCCCCTCCTCTCTCTCTCTCTCTCTCTCTCCCCCTCCTCTCTCTCTCTCTCTCTCTCTCTCTCTCTCTCTTCAAGAATATCTGTGGAAATGTAGATCATTGCAATGTACTGATGTATTGGAACTATGAGGATAAGTATTATAGTACGATTACAACGTATTTTCGAGGACTTGAATGGTTTGACGGTGCTTGCATTGAAACAGTGGAAGCCAGTTTTAAAAATGTTTCAGAGGAGGTGCTGAGGAGTTGAAATGGGTCCAGCGACTCTGGGAGGGGCACTTTGATGCATTCCATCACCAGGCCATCGAAACTTTTATAATGATGGAGGTCAATTCGACGGGGCAGTAGTTATTGAGGCCTATTACTGTCACCATCTTTGATAATGGGTTTTTGGTGGCAGTCTTGAAACCGGTGGGGACGACGGACCTCCAGTGACACGTTGAAGATATCCGTAAGGCTGATCTGCACAGTTATCTGGTCCCACTGCCTTGCATGGGTTATCTTCAGTTCAGTTGCGGCCTTACAAGGACTCCATTCATAATGGGACACAGAGCATTTTTGGCGTCAGCCTGTTCTTCTCCTTGAACCATGCATAGAAGATATTCCATCTGTTCAGAAGGAGGTGTGTCTTTAACTTGCAAGGTTGTTTTGTGATCTGTTAAGGTATTGATCCCTTGCCACATGTATTTCATCTTACCGGGGTCACACAGCTGTCTTTGGATCTTCTGTGCTTACCCATGCTTTGCCTTCTGGGTTGCACTGGAGAGTTTAGCCCTTGCTGATAGTGCCATTTTGTCTCCAGTCCTGGAGACAGCATCACCAGCTATGAGAAATGCCTGGACCTCCGCATTCAAGATTTTAGGTGGTTCTTTCACCTCATGATTTTACAGACACCACACCCTGATGCGTTTTCAATGCTTGCAACAGATTCTGTTGAAGCCAAGCTTCTCAATGATGCTGACTTCTAAACACAAGCAGAGCATGTGGTCATTTCAAGAAGGAAACACTTCTTGTCTAAGACGCACAATGCCCATATAGAAAAATTAAAGGAAAATCAATGTAGTGAATGATGAAAATTTGTGAGAAAAGAAGGCCTTATGACCACAAGACTGAGGAGCATAAATCAACTATTCAGCCCATCCATTCTCCCCTGCCATTCAATCACGAGCTGATCCATTTTCCCACTCGGCGCCCTGACATCTCCCAATAACCTTTGATGGCCTGTCAATCTCAGTCTTGCACCCAATGATGTGGTCTCCAGAACCGCTTGTGCCAACAAATTCTCTGCAAATTCCCTCTGGCCGAAGGTCCTAAGCATTTCTGTTTTAAGTGGAGGCCCTTCAATCCTTGTTTTTCCCTTTTGTCCTAGACTCTCCCACCATAGGAAACAGCCTTTCTGCATTCCATTCCTTTCAACATTCAAAATGTTTCAATGAAATCCCCTCTCATTCTCCTAAATTCCAATGAATCAGGCCAAGAGCAGTCAAGTGCTCCACATAATCCTTTCATTTTCCGAATCATCCCAGTGAACCTCCTTTGGATCCTCTCCAACCTCAGCACATCTTTTTGTAAATGAGGAGCCCAAAACTGCACAACTGAGGTCTCATCACTGTCTTATAAAGTCTCAAGATCACTTCCCTGCTCTTATATTCTATTGCTCTTTAAATGTAAGCCAGCATTGCATTTGCCTTCTTTGCCGCCTTCTCAACATACAAGTTTACCTTCAGGCTATCCTCCAAGAGAACTCCCTGGTCCCTTTGCATCTGGTTATTTTCAATTTTCTTCCCATTAAAAATATAGTCTGCCCATTTATCTTTACTACCAACCTGCATGACCACACACTTTCTAACATAAATATTTCATTTGTCACTTCTCTCCCATACTCCTGATCTTTGTAAGTCCTTCTGCCACCTCTGCATTTCCTCCACACTATCTATTCCTCTGCCTACCTTTGTATCATCTGAAAATGTGGCCACAAAGCCTTTCATTCCATAATTCAGATCATTAATATACAAGATAAAAAGAAGCAGCCCCAACGCCAATCCCTGTGGAACACCGCTAGCAACTGGCAGCCAATCTGAATATGATCCTTTTATTTCAATTCTGCTTCCTGCCAATCAGCCAATGCCCTAATCATGCTAGTATGCTTCCTGTTGTACCGTGGACTCTTATCTTGTTAAGTAGCTTCATGTGTGGTTGGAGTAAAATACAAAGGTCTGCAGACACTGTGATTGATGTAAAAAATACAATGCAGGTCAAACATTGCACTTAATGTAGCAAAGATGAAGATACATAACCAACATTTCAGGCTTGAACCCATTAACAAGGTTATGAACAAATGTGATAATCACAAACAATAGTTAACGAGTCAATATACTAATAAAACATTAATGTTAAACACTAAATGTGTTCTCTCCACAGTTCCTGGCTGAACATTTGAGTACTTCCAACGATTTCAGTTCTTTTTATTAATTGGTGTATGCTTTTTGTTGCCATGCAAGTTCTGAAATCAGCTTTCACAATGTAATTGTTGTCAACTGAAGACCTTAAAATTAAAGAGGAGACAAACGGAGCTTGAACTAGAAACATGACCGAGGAGTCACATGATGGAGTAGTGACTGGTAGGGTAATACCAGCCCTCTCCAGAAAAAAGAAAAAAAGTGAAGAAAATACAAAGTTCAATAAATATAAAATATAAGAAATAAAAGATAAAGTTGTAGAGAAAAGAAAGAAAATGGCACCCAAGAAGGAAAAAGTTAAAACAATGGAAAAAAAAAGAAAAGACGCCAGAAAATAAAGGAGAAGGCCTTACCTGCACGAAGAAACAGGGAGCCATGATGGAGAAGAGCGCCTGATCTCTGAGGTTGGTTACGGCCCCGCAGAGTTGCGACTCCCTGACTGATGGACTGCAAAAATGCCACTCTGAGCCAAACAAAGGAGAAGGAAAACACTGACGGGAGGGGGGCTCAGTCGAGGAGCAGGCAACCACAGCACAACCAGCTGAGGGATGCCCGACACCAGGGCTCTCAGCTGGAAGAAGATGAAAGCAGCAGGAGAGAGAGTGAAAGGAAAGAAGAACAGCAGCAGGAGGCTCAACAGATGAGCATCTCAGAAGAGGACCAACAGCAAGAGGCCAAGCAAGAAGAGGCTCAACAAAGTGAGACAAGCAACTCATCAGGAAAGTCAGAAAAGATACAGATACAAAGAAGAGAAGAAGAAGACACAAACACAGGTACAGGCACAGAAGAAGAGGAAGAAGAAGATCAAGATCTTCACAGAGAAATAGAAGGAAAAACAGATGGACAGAATATAGATGAAGCTTTTTTCAAGAACAAATGAGAGCACTAAAAGAATGGTTGTCATTAGAATTTAGTGCAATTTTTTTTAAAAATGAAAAGAACAGAAAAAATGAAAAGGTTAGAGCTAGTCATGACAGAAATAGGGAAAAGAGTAGAAAATGTGGAAGAATGAAAACCGGTTGTAGAAATGGAAGTAAACGACTTAAGAGGGAAATTGGAAGAAAGTGAATAAAAAAACTTAAAGAGACACAAGAGTTGTTAGCTCAGAAAATTGATATGTTGGAAAATAATAGATGGCAAAACAACATCAAAATAGTGGGCCTAAAGGAAGATGAAGAAGGCACAGATATGAAGGAATTTATAAAAGAATGTATCCCAAAGGTCCTGGGAATGACAGAAATGCAGGAGGGAATGGGAAATAGAAAGGGCACACAGACCACGAGCTCTGAAACCACAGACACATCTAAAACCAAGATCCATTTTAGTAAAATTTTTGAAATATACAAGAGAAAATATACTGGAACAGGCAAGGAATAAAATGAGAGAAGACAATAAACCATTGTAGTTTATTCTTTTACCCAGACATAAGTTTTGAACTCTTAAAGAGGAGGAAGGAGTTTAATACAGCAAAAACAATTTTATGGAAAAAAGGTTATAAATTCATGATAAGACATCCAGCTGTACTTAAACTATTTATCCCTGGGGAGGAAAACAGACTATTCTTGGATCCGGAGGAGGCACAAGAATTTGCAGAACGCTTGCAGGAAAGAAGGAGAGAATAAAGAATGGTGATAATATAAAGATGTAAAAATAATGTTTATGTAAAGAACTAAAGAAGGAAAAGAGAAGGGAAAAAAGGAAGTAAGGGGGAAAATGGGAGAACATTGTTATATGTGTAAAAAAAGTGTTTTCTGGGGAGTTGGGGGGAGAGAATAACTGTCACTATAAAATCAGTTGCCGCTTGTGAGCAGGTTCGCAATCCAAATGAAAAGGGGAGTTGTGGTTGCCCGGCAAGGCATAAGGGGCAACTCAGAGAGTAGGGGTGGGGTATTTGGGGTTAAGGTAATATTGGATGTGGGAGTTGTTTGAGTATTTTATGTTTTAAATGTGTTGTCATACAATGAGTTTAAAAAGGGAAAACTGAGAGATGAAAATAAGGAAAAGCGGGATGGTGGTGGTGAGGAAGCGGAAATGAGGTGTAAACAGGATATAAGATCACCATGTTGAACTATATGACTATAAACATTAATGGAATACATAATCAAATTAAATGGAAGAGGCTATTAAATTTACTGAAAAAAGAAAAAATAGATATAGCATTTGTGGAGGAAACGCATCTAACTGAAATGTAACATAACAAATTAAAGAGAGACTGGGTAGGGCAGGGAGTGACAGCATCATATAATTCAAAAGCAAGAGGTGTAGCTATATTAATCAATAAAAATGTACCAATCAAAATAGAGGAGGAAATAATAGATCCAGCAGGGAGGTATGTAATGATAAAGTGTCAGATATATTCAGAATTTTGGAATTTGCTCAATATATATGCACCTAATGAAGAGGATCAAAAGTTTATGCAAGATATTCTTTTGAAGATTGTAGATACACAAGGAAATATATTGATAAGAGGGGATTTTAACCTTAATTTGGATCCAATGTTGTATATAACTGAACAGAAGACAATCAAAAAGAATAAAGTGGCCACTTTTATGGTTAAATCAATGCAGGAAATGAAACTTATGGATATATGGAGAAGGCAGCACCCAAGAGAGAAGGAATACTCATATTATTCAAGTAGGCATAAAACATACTCAAGGATTGATATGTTTTTGTTGTCAGCCCATATTCAAGGGAGAGTTAGGAAAACTGAATATAAAGCTAGATTACTATGTGATCATTCACCCCTGTTATTAGCAATAGAACTGGAGGACATCCCACAAAGAACATATAGATGGCATCAAGGAAAAAGGACAAACAAATTACTTATGATCCAATAGAGATTAATGAGAACTTTAAGGAATTTTATGAACAATTATACCAAACTGAGAATGAGGGGAAAGATGATAAAATAGAAGAACTTTAGCTAAAATTGAACTGCCGAAATTGCAAGAAGGGGAACAAAACAAACTGATAAAACCATTTGAAATAGAGGAAATACAGGATATATTAAAAAAGCTGTCGAACAATAAAATGCCTGAAGAGGATGGATTCACATAGAATTCTATAAAACATTTAAAGAGTTATTAATTCCTCTTCTCCTGGAAGTAATGAACCAAATAGAAGAAACACAAAACTCACCAGATTCATGTAAGACATCAATAATTACAGTAATACCAAAGATGGGAAAGGATCCACTAACACCAGCATCATATAGAACAATATCTCTACTTAATTCAGATTATAAGATAATAGCAAACTTATTAGCATACAGATTGGTCAATTGTGTACCAAAAAGAGTTCAAGATCAAACTGGATTTATTAAGAAAAGACAAACAGCAGATAATGTCTGTAAACTTATTAATCTAATTCATGCAGTTCAAGGAAATAAGAAGCCAACAGTGACTGTTGCATTAGATGCAGAAAAAGCTTTTGACAGGGTAGAATGGATTTATTTATTTAAAGTATTACAGAGGTTCAATCTACCAGACAAATATATTAATTGGATTAAAGCATTATATAATGGACCATTGGCAAAGGTAACAATAAATGGATATGTATCAAACCAATTGAAAAGTAGGTCAACTAGATAGGGATGTCCATTATCCACCTCACTGTTCACTTTAGCAATAGAACCATTGGCAGAACTGATAAGAACAGAAAATAAAATAATTGGGATAAAAATAAAGGAGGAGTATAAAATCAGTTTATTTACAGCTGATATCATAGTATACTTAACAGAACCAAAAATATCAATAAAAGAATTATGTAAAAAATTGAAGGAGTATGGAGAAATATCGGGGTACAAGATCAACACAAATAAAAGTGAAGTGATGCCAATGAGTAATGCGGATTATACAGAATTTTAAAAAGAATCACCATTTAAATGGCAAACACAAGCAATCTGATACCTAGGTATTAGGTTAGATAATAACTTAAGCCATCTGTACAAATTAAATAATCAGCCACTCTTAAAGAAATTGCAGGAAGACTTAGAATATTGAAAAGAATTACTGCTAACATTGATAGGAAGGATAAATTGCATTAAAATTAATGTCTTCCCAAGGATACAATACTTATTTCAATCGTTACCGATTCCCTTAACAGTGAAATTCTTCAATGAACTAAAGGGAATAATAAGGAAATTCTTGTGAAAAGGAGGGAAACCAAGGGTAGTGTTAGATAAATTAACAGAGAGGTATAACCAAGGTGGTTTGCAGTTACCAAAAATTATTATAGAGCCGCACAATTAAGGTATTTATCAGATTTTTACCGGACAAGGGAAAAGCCAGACTGGATTAAGATAGAACTAGATAAAATAGGGGAGAAGGACCGGAACATATACTTAATAAGTGGGATGAAAAGCTGGTACAATATAAAAGCTCACCAGTACTGCATCATTTACTCAATATATGGAAGAAGATCCACTTAAATAGGAAAAAAATGAATTACCAAATACCAAAATTACTATTGATGGAAAATCCACTAATCCCTTTTACAATAGATAACCTTTCCTTTAGAGAATGGGAGAGAAAAGGAATCAAAAGAATAGAAAATTGTTTTTTGGGAAATAATTTATTAACATTTGAACAGTTGAAGTACAAATATGGAATAATTCATGGTACAATGTTTGCATATCATCAACTGAAAGCTTGTTTAAAGGATTAATTGGGAAACAGACTGAGATTACCAAAAGGAAGCAGCTTTGAATATGTGATTACAGACACAATGATAATTAAAAGATTTATAATGAACATGTACATTAAGCTGCAAGATAAGGAAAATGATGAAATAATCTATAAACCCAAACAAAAGTGGAAAAAGGATTTAAACATAAAGGTAAAAAATGAAACATGGGAAAAGTAATGTTCTGGAACTATGAAGAATACAATAAACACAAGGTTACGCATAATACTGTATAATTGATTACACAGGTTATATATCACACCTCAAAAGTTAAAAGAATGGGATCCAGCATTATCAGATAGATGTTTTCGCTGTAAGAAGGAAATGGGAACAGCAGTACATTCAATTTGGGCATGTGAGAAAGTGAAAATGTTTTGGGAAGATCTAAATCAGATAATAAATAAAATCGCAAAAGATAACATACCAAAAAATCCAGAGATCTTTCTTCTAAGTAATATAAGAAGTAAGGAATTAAGCTTCAAATTGGATAAAGTGCAAGAATGGATTATTATGATAGCCTTAGCAGTCGCAAAAAGATATATAATGCCAACTTGGAAAATGAAAGAGAGCCTGAGAATACAGCAATGGTACATCAAAATTAATAAATGTATTCCATTGGAAAAAAATAACATATAATTTAAAAATTAAAGTCACATTATTTGGGAACCATACATGGAATATAACAGAGAGGGCTTCCCTTGGACCTTCACTCCCTAAAATGATAAGAAGATAAAATGACTTGATCCAGTGTGTAAAAGTAGATGACACGCTTTTCTTGTTTATTTTTCATTGTGTGATGACATTGTTTCATGGTTTTATTGTATTTTATATGTTGAATATTTATTGGTTTTGGAGGGGGTGGGAAGAGGGGAGTTAAGGTAGGGAGGAAAAAAGAGAGAAAATGCCACTGTGTATATTTAATGAGAAACATTTGTATATTATTTTGATTGTTAGAATTCACAGTATGAAAAATAAAAAGTTATAAATTTTAAAAAACTAGAAACATGACTGTGTTTGAAATCAAAGAATTTGGCTATAACATAGATCATCTCATTGATAAAGCACGATGATGTGTTCAGCAGGGATCATTTATCTCAACAATGTAAAGAAGGGAAATGGAAGCACTGAATATTCACAACCTCTTGAGACTTTGAAACACCTCAGTTTCTTGAATGATGAAATAAATGGTTCATGAAATTACAAAATGAATAAGTGACCTGTTTTGTAGGTAAGCAATGGAAAGTTAGAGACCCTCTGCAGTAAATGGCTATAATGATAAAGTTCAGCCAATTTATAACAGGAACCATTGGTTATTTGTTCAACTAAGCAATGTCCCTTTCTGTATGCATTGACAAATATGCAATAGTTCCTTCTGCTGTTGAAATTCAATGGGAAGAAGGTGGATAATAATATGTTTAATTGAAGAACAAATGCTCACAATTGAGGGCAGAAAACATAATGATCCACCTGTTTATTCATAAAGGGCAATGGATGAAAAATTGCTTCTCTCAAATTGTTAGCTGTGAAAACATCTTGACCAATTCTAAAATGTCATGTTAAACCTGGCCACCATGCTCAAAAGATCATTCCTGTTTTTGAGAATTCCCTGCACTGACAACAGTAAATTTGTTAAATTAAGAAAATGGGAAATTCAATATATGATCAGTAATCAACAATTGGAATATCAGTCACCTGACTGCAAAACAATTCAACGCAAAATGTCTCAGAACAAGCTAACATGGAGATTTGCAAATATTCTGAAATATGCTTACTGGAAATTCCAATAATGGAAGTGGTATGTAATATATTTTACTGCCACTGTAAAATGTTTCCAAAATGTTCTAATGATGTAGAGTGTTCTTTTGTGATGCACACAGCCTGACTCGTTTAAAATCTGAGATGAAAAAATTCCAGTTCCTTCAAGTTATACATTGAGAGAGTATAAAATAAATTTATTTGCAGATGATGTTTTGATATATCTAATGAACCCTATGCAATGGTTGGGGTGTCTTCATGCGAGATTGGAACAATATGGTACATTGTCAGGTTATAAGGTTAATTGGGATAAAAGTGAAATAATGCCTTTAGCAGCTGCAGATTATTCATCTTATAAGCAGATTGCAAAATTTAGGTGATCCTGATAAAATTAAATACTTGAATAATTGTAGATGATAATTATAATCATTTATATGATTTGAATTATTTGGCATTATTTGCCAATAACTTTGATGGGGTGAGTGAATTGTGTAAAACTGAATATCCTTCCCCAAATACAATATCTTTTTCAATCGATTCTGTGCAGAATTCCTTAAAATTTTCTTAAAGATTTGAATGCCTTAGTGAGGACTTTTCTGTGGAAGGGTAAAATGGTGAGGGTGTCGTTACAAAAACTGACTTGGAAATATGTTTTAGGAGGATTGCAACATCCTCATTTTCAACATTAAATTTAATAGGCACAATTAAAATTTATTAATAGAATATCTGAAGTGGACAAATCTTTGGCTGAAATTGAAATGGCTCAGATTAATGAACAAAGAAGGAATTATTTTATTTATAAATGGAATTCTCAGCTTCTGCAGAGTTATCATTTACCAGTCTCGAAGCATTTCATGGAGTTATGGTATAAGAAAAATGAAATTATAGGGACTGAAGGCAAAGTTTTGGCCAAAACTTCTTTGTATCAGAATAAACATTTTTTTCCTTTTCAATGAATAATCAACCCTTGAAACTTTGGGAACAGAGAGGTATTAAATTGGTGCAGGATTGTTATGAAGCTGGGTATTATATTTCATTTCAAAGAATGAAGGAAAAATATGGAAGTTCTTTGAATATGTTATTTACTTATTATCAGGTTCGAGCTTTGCTGTTAGATAAATTTGGTTATATATTAAGGTTATCTAGGAGATCTAGATTTGAAAGTTTACTTATTGAAGGAGACAAAAAGGGATTTATATCAGAGAAATATGCCTTATTGCAGTATCAGATGCATAAGCCGGATGTTTATAAAGCAAGGATTAAGTGGGAAAAAAGATTTATCTGTTTCAATTTCTCAGGATGAATGGATGACTATATGTGAATATAGTATGACTAAATTAGTGAATGTAAGATATAGACTAGTTTATTATAATTTTATACATCAGCTTTATTTAACTCCTAGAAGTTAAAGAAATGTGAGTTTTTTTCTTCTGATTTGTGTTTTCGATGTGGTAAACAAGTTGGTTCTTTTTTACATTCAGTTTGGTTGTGTGAGACAGTGAAACCTTTTTGGAGTAGAATTATGGAATTTTAGAAGGTTTATTTAAATTTAAACTTTCACTTAATCCTGTGGTATTTTTATTGGGTTAGATTAAGAAATTGAGTTTGGAATTAAAATTAGATAAGTTTCAAATTCCATTTTTAACATTAGCATTAGCTGTGGCGATAAAATATTTGGCTATAACCTGGAAAAATGAGACTGATTTAAGCATTCAAAGGTGGCATATGGAAATGAGGTCTTGTATTCCACTGGAAAAGATAACAAATACTTAACATAATAATTATTCACTTTCTGTTAAAGTGTAGAGACTATATATGAAATATTTGAGTTTAAATATGTAGTCGTTTTCTATTTCTTCTCCCTTGGGTGGGGTTGCACCAAACATGGTGACTGGTTGATTGTTATAAGTGTTGAACTCTTTCTTTCTTTTTATTGGGGTAGCTAGTGGGGGGTGGGGAGGGGGCGATTATATGGGATAAAACATGTATATTTGTACTTTATTTTTTGTTTGCATCCCTTATTCTGAATTATAAATAAAATATACAAAAAAAGTTACATGTTGAGAGGTTTCCACAAAAATTGTGAGGTTGTATCATCCTTTAAATGTGCAGTGTTTGAACAATGAAAGTGCATTTTAATTAGTTGATTACCAGACCAAAGTAAATCCCAATGGTGATGACATCAGTTACATGAGGGAATTCATTCAAATTAGTAAAAATACTCTACAATTTTGATTAAATTACTTTTGGCCACATGTCGCATCTGGGTTTTGTTAGAATGGTAAGCATTTATTGTCTATAATTCGTGAACCGTGCAGACTTCTAAGGTATTTTTGATTAATTACATCGGTGTATGTGCTATGGAAAATAAAGTGCATAAACTAAGGTCTTATATCTCTAATAATTATTGGAGATTACCAATTTCCAGATGCTAAACAATTTCATCCTGGCTGCCAGCTTATGAGGGCAATAGAGTAATTACGCAGCACCACAGCAGGTGTTTCCAATTTCAATTTGTTCAAATTAGATCACAAATACTTCTTTAAGGGGAATGCCAATTTTTCACCCACAGAACAATTATTGTGAATGAATATGATGCATTTCAAATATTGTGCTTATCTGGAGGCTAAATTCCAATTGTTACTATGTCCAAATGCAGGGTCTCGAACTGAAAAGTCATCAGTTCATTTTCTCCACAGATGGTGCTGGTCCTGTGTTCCATCAGGAGTTTGTTTATTGCTTCAGATTCCAGCATCTGCAAAGTCTTGTATCCCTGAGTGTTACAGTGTATGGAAAAAACATTGTCCAGTATGCTGAATAAATTTCTGCCTTTTTTATTTAGCCAGTTCAAGTTTGGCCAGGACAGGATTCCACTGTGATTACTCTTTTCAGTAACATGTATATTGTTCTCGATACTGCTACGGGATAACTTACCAGGAGACAGAAGCAGCCAGGTAGGTGACACAATCGCTCAAGGGGTAGCAGAGACAAGGTGAATGCTAGTAGAATGAAACATGATCGTTTGGGGGATCAGATAGAATATGTCACCTCCAGGGTGTCAGAGACAAAAATATACATACCTGTGTGATGCAGAATAACCTCAATGAAGATGGTGAACAGATGAGTTCATTGAAATGTTAGTAACAATAATAAAGTTAGAAGAAGGAACGAGGCCCTGGACTCAATATAGGGAGTTAGGTGGAAGATTAAAAAGCAGTACCTCAAAAGAGTTTTAATTTCTGCATAACTCCAAGTTCCCCTGATATTGAGGACAATAATAGGATTAAACATGGGAATGCAGGGCTGGGGATCTGGTGCAGAAGTGGAGGGGGAGGATTCTTATGTTTTTTTGTTTTTTTTAAATTTTTTATTTTTCACACCATAAATCACAATAGCCATGATATACACTTTTTCTTTTCCACACATTTACAGTGACTTTTTCTCCCCCCCCCCCCTCCTCCCAAGCCACCCCCCCACCCCACCCCCCTCTCATCCATTTTAGGTATACAATCTAGGTTGCATTAATTCAGTCAGACAATGTTGTCATTCAACAAAAATACACCAGAAATTCTACAGAGTCCATTCTTTTCTTTCCTTCTCCTTCCATCAACTTAGGTAATGTTTGTCCCCGGTAGGTTTTCGCTATTGTATTTAATGTAAGGCTCCCATACTTGTTCGAATATTTCAATATTATTTCTTAAACTATATGTTATTTTTTCTAATGGAATACATTTATTCATTTCTATATACCATTGTTGTATTTTCAAATTATCTTCCAATTTCCAGGTTGACATAATACATTTTTTTGCTACGGCTAGGGCTATCTTAACAAATTTTTTTTGTGCATCCTCCAAATCAAATCCAAATTCTTTGTTTTTTATGTTACTTAGGAGAAAGATCTCTGGATTCTTTGGTATATTGTTTTCTGTTATTTTATTTAATATCTGATTGAGATCATCCCAAAATTTTTCTACTCTCTCACATGTCCAGATTGCATGAATTGTTGTTCCCATTTCTTTTTTACATCGAAAACATCTATCAGATACTGTTGGGTCCCATTTATTTAACTTTTGCGGTGTAATGTATAGTCTGTGTAACCAATTATATTGTATCATACGTAGCCTCGTATTTATTGTATTTCTCATCGTTCCAGAACATAATTTCTCCCATGTTTCCTTTTTTATCTTTATATTTAAATCTTGTTCCCATTTTTGTTTAGTTTTACCATTTGTTTCCTCATTCTCCTTTTCTTGCAGTTTAATATACATATTTGTTATAAATCTTTTGATTAACATTGTATCTGTAATCACATATTCAAGGTTACTTCCCTCTGGTAAACTCAGATTGCTTCCTAATTTATCCTTCAAGTAGGATCTCAGTTGGTAATATGCCAGCGCTGTATCTCCATCCTCGGCTGCACCATTTCATCAGATGCAAGGATCGACAATGAGATAGACAACAGACTCGCCAAGGCAAATAGCACCTTTGGAAGACTACACAAAAGAGTCTGGAAAAACAACCAACTGAAAAACCTCACAAAGATAAGCGTATACAGAGCCGTTGTCATACCCACACTCCTGTTCGGCTCCGAATCATGGGTCCTCTACCGGCACCACCTACGGCTCCTAGAACGCTTCCACCAGCGTTGTCTCCGCTCCATCCTCAACATCCATTGGAGCGCTTACACCCCTAACGTCGAAGTACTCGAGATGGCAGAGGTCGACAGCATCGAGTCCACGCTGCTGAAGATCCAGCTGCGCTGGATGGGTCACGTCTCCAGAATGGAGGACCATCGCCTTCCCAAGATCGTGTTATATGGCGAGCTCTCCACTGGCCACCGTGACAGAGGTGCACCAAAGAAAAGGTACAAGGACTGCCTAAAGAAATCTCTTGGTGCCTGCCACATTGACCACCGCCAGTGGGCTGATAACGCCTCAAACCGTGCATCTTGGCACCTCACAGTTTGGCGGGCAGCAACCTCCTTTGAAGAAGACCGCAGAGCCCACCTCACTGACAAAAGGCAAAGGAGGAAAAACCCAACACCCAACCCCAACCAACCAATTTTCCCTTGCAACCGCTGCAATCGTGTCTGCCTGACCCGCATCGGACTTGTCAGCCACAAACGAGCCTGCAGCTGACGTGGACTTTTTACCCCCTCCATAAATCTTCGTCCGCGAAGCCAAGCCAAAGAAGAAGATCTCCAGTTATATTGTACTTATCTCTCATTTGTTCAAAGGATAAGAATCTACTTCCTGAAAAACAATTTTCTATTCTTTTAATCCCTTTTTTTCCCCATTCTCTAAAGGAAAGGTTGTCTATTGTAAAAGGGAGTAGCTTATTTTGCGTCAATATTAGTTTTGGTAATTGATAATTTGTTTTATTTCTTTCTACATGGATCTTCTTCCAAATATTGAGGAGATGATGTAATACTGGAGAAGTTCTATGTTGTACCAATTTTTCGTCCCATTTATATAATATGTGTTCAGGTATCTTTTCCCCTATTTTATCTAATTCTAATCTCGTCCAGTCTGGTTTTTCCCTTGTTTGATAAAAATCTGATAGGTATCTTAATTGTGCAGCTCTATAATAATTTTTAAAGTTTGGCAATTGTAAGCCTCCTTGTTTATACCATTCTGTCAATTTATCTAGTGCTATCCTCGGTTTCCCCCCTCTCCATAAAAATTTCCTTATTATTTTCTTTAACTCTTTCAAGAATTTTTCTGTCAGTTGTATTGGCAATGCCTGAAATAAGTATAATATCCTTGGAAAAATGTTCATTTTAAAACAGTTTATCCTTCCTATCAGTGTTAGTGGTAGATCTTTCCAATGCTCTAAATCGTCCTGTAATTTTTTCATTAGTGGATTATAATTGAGTTTATATAATTGGCCTAGATTTTTGTTTATTTGTACACCTAGGTATCTTATTGCCTGCATTTGCCATCTGAATGGAGATTCCTTCTTAAATTTTGAGAAATCCGCATTATTCATAGGCATTGCTTCTCTTTTATTTACGTTTATCTTGTAACCCGACACTTCTCCATATTCCTTCAATTTCTTATATAATTCTTTTCTTGATAGTTCTGGTTCTGTTAAGTACACTATAACATCATCCGCAAATAGACTGATTTTATATTCCCTGTCTTTTATTTTTATTCCTTTTATATTATTATCTATTCTTATCAATTCTGCTAGTGGTTCTATAGCTAGCGCAAACAATAAAGGTGATAGTGGGCATCCCTGCCGCGTTGACCTGCTTAAGTTAAATTGCTTTGATACATGTCCATTTACTGTCACTTTCGCTAACGGTCCCTTATATAATGCTTTAATCCAATTAATATACTTCTCCGGTAAACTGAATTTTTGCAATACTTTGAACAAATAATTCCATTCTACTCTGTCGAAGGCCTTCTCTGCGTCTAAAGCAACTGCTACTGCAGGTGCTTTATTTCCTTCTACTGCATGAATTAAGTTAATAAATTTACAAATATTGTCTGTTGTGCGTCTTTTTTTGATAAATCCAGTTTGGTCTAAATTTACAATTTTCGGTACCTGTTCTGCTAATCTGTTTGCTAATAGTTTAGCTATTATCTTATAGTCTGTGTTTAGCAAAGATATTGGTCTATATGATGCTGGTAAGAGTGGATCTTTCCCTTGTTTTAGTATTACTGTAATTATTGCTGTTTTACATGAATCAGGTAAGCTTTGTGTTTCATCAATCTGGTTGATTACATCCAGGAGGGGCGGTATTAATAAGTCTTTAAATGTTTTGTAGAATTCTATTGGAAATCCATCCTCTCCTGGTGTCTTATTATTTGGTAATTTTTTTATTATCTCTTGTATTTCTACTGTTCCAAATGGTTCTCTTAATTTATTTTGTTCCTCTATTTGTAGTTTTGGTAGTTCAATTTTAGTCAAAAATTCCTCTATTTTCCCTTCTTTCCCTTTGTTTTCAGTTCGGTATAATTGTTCATAGAATTCTCTAAAGTTTTCCTTAATTTCTTTTGGATTATATGTAATTTGTTTGTCTTTTTTCCTTGATGCCAATACCATTTTCTTAGCTTGTTCTGTCTTAAGCTGCCATGCTAGGATTTTGTGCGTTTTTTCCCCTAGTTCATAATATTTCTGTTTTGTCTTAATTATATTCTTCTCTACCTTATATGTTTGTAATGTTTCATATTTTATTTTTTTATCCGCCAATTCTCTTCTTTTAGTTGTATCTTCCTTCATTGCTAATTTTTTTTCTATGTTTACTATTTCCCTTTCCAACTGCTCTGTTTCCTGATTATAGTCCTTCTTCATCTTGGTTACATAGCTTATTATTTGCCCTCTAATGAATGCTTTCATTGCGTCCCATAGTATAAACTTATCTTCCACTGATTCCGTATTTACTTCAAAATACATTTTTAATTGTTTTTCAATAAATTCTCTAAAATCCTGTCTTTTAAGTAGCATGGGGTTTAATCTCCATCTATACATTCTTGGAGGGATGTCCTCTAGCTTTACTGTCAATATTAAGGGTGAATGGTCCGATAGTATTCTCGCTTTATATTCTGTTTTTCTTACTCTATCTTGCATACTAGCTGATAACAAAAATAGGTCTATTCTTGAGTATGTTTTATGTCTAGCCGAGTAGTATGAGTATTCCTTTTCTTTTGGGTTTTGTTTCCTCCATATATCCAAAAGTTTCATTTCTTGCATTGATTTAATTATAAATTTGGTTACTTTGTTCTTCCTGTTAATTTTTTTCCCCGTTTTATCCATATTTGGATCCAAATTCAGGTTGAAATCCCCTCCTATTAGTATGTTCCCTTGCGTATTAGCTACCTTCAAAAATATATCTTGCATAAACTTTTGATCTTCTTCGTTAGGTGAATATACATTAAGTAAATTCCAAAACTCCAAATATATCTGACATTTTATCATAACCTATCTCCCTGCTGGATCTATTATTTCCTCTTCTATTTTAAATGGCACATTTTTACTAATTAATATAGCCACTCCTCTTGCTTTTGAATTATATGATGCTGCTGTTACATGTCCTACCCAATCTCTCTTTAATTTCTTGTGCTCCAATTCAGTTAAGTGTGTTTCTTGGACAAATGCTATATCAATTTTTTCCTTTTTCAGTAAATTTAGTAGTTTCTTCCTTTTAATTTGGTTATGTATTCCATTAATATTTAAAGTCATATAGTTCAGCGTAGCCATTTTATACTTTGTTTATCTTCTCCTTCCGTTTTTCCATCATTACCTTTCCTCCTTTTCCATTTCTGTTTTCTTATTTTCAACTCTTTATAAGACAACATTCCTACCACATCCAACATTTTCCTTATTCTCCTATTCATATCTTCTTTATCCCCAATCTCCCCTTCCCCTCCTGAGTTGTCCTTTATCCCTTGTCGGACAACCACATCTCCCCTCTCCATTTGGGTTTGCGAATTCACTCGCAAGCGTCAACTGATTTTGCAGTGACCACTATTTCTCCCCACCCAGCCCTCCCCAGAAAAGATTTCACTTTTCATATGTAACAAAGGTCACTCTTTTAATTCCCTCCTTATTCTCTCTATTCCATTACCTTCCCTTATTCATTCTTGTCTATACTATCTATATTTTCCTCTAAGTACAGATACCTTCACGTATGCACATTTTATCTATTCATTCTTATACCTCTTTACCCACATACATATCAATCGTGATCATTTTTACTCTCATTACCCGTCTTCATCCCTCAGTCTACTTTTGTAATTGTTCTGCAAATTTTCGTGCTTCTTCTGGGTCCGAGAATAGTCTGTTTTGTTGTCCTGGAATAAATATTTTCAATACCGCTGGATGCTTTAGTATAAATTTATACCCTTTCTTCCATAAAATCGCCTTTGCTGTATTGAACTCCATTCTCTTCTTTAGGAGTTCAAAACTTATATCTGGATAAATGAAGATTTTTTGCCCTTTATACTCCAGTGGTTTGTTGCCCTCTCTTACTTTTTCCATTGTCTTCTCCAGTACCTTTTCTCTTGTAGTATATCTTAGGAATTTTACTACAATAGATCTTGGTTTTTGTTGTGGTTGTGGTTTAGAGGCCAATGCTCTATGTGCCCTTTCTATTTCCATTTCATGCTGTAGTTCTGGACATCCTAGGGTCTTAGGGATCCAGTCTTTTATAAATTCCCTCATATTCTTGCCTTCTTCATCTTCCTTAAGGCCCACTATCTTTATGTTATTTCTTCTGTTATAATTTTCCATTATATCTATTTTTTGAGCTAACAGTTCTTGTGTCTCTATCGCTTTTTTATTAGATTCCTCCAATTTCTTTTTTAAGTCTTCTACCTCCATTTCTGCTGCTACTGCCCGCTCTTCCATCTTGTCCATTTTATTTCCCATTTCTGTTAAGGTCATATTAATTTTATTTATTTTCTCTTCTGTGTTGTTTATTCTTTTTCTTAAATCATTAAATTCCTGTGTTTGCCATTCTTTAAATGACTCCATGTATCCTTTAATAAGAGAAAGTACCTCCTTTATCTTGCCTTTCTTTTCTTCTTCTATTTCACTGTACTCTTCCTCTTCCTCTTCTTCTTCCTCTGGGCTGGCCATCTGTTGTTTCTTTGTTGCCCTTTTCTTCTCTTCTTTCTTGTTTCCATTGTCTTCTGTGGTCTCTTCTTGTTGCAGGTGTTCTGCAGCTGTCGTTGCCGGCTGTGGAGATCGACTCCCCAGTTGGTCGCCCCTCCCGTCGGTGTGTTTTTTTTCATGCGCATCGCGCATGCGCGAGGAGTCGCGCATGCGTGGTTGCGCACTTTTACTCGGCTCATCGAGCCATTTTTGTAGTCCATTATCTACCGACCTGAGGGAGCGGGTTTCTCTCTCCACAGCGGGCCTCTTCGAACAGGTAAGGCCTTCACCTTCTTCCTCCGTTGTCTTCTCTTCCTCTCTTCTTACCGTTGCTTTCGATTTTTCTTTTTTTGTCGCCATCTTCTTTCCACCTTTATACTCACTTTTCTTTAACTTTTATTTCTGTGCCTTTGTGTTTTCCTTTGTTTTTCCCGACTTTTCTGGAGAGGGCTGGAGTTCACTGTCCGGCCACTACTCCATCACGTGACTCCTCCCCGGATTCTTATGTTTTTAATGTTATTTAAAAATTGCAACCATACATGCTTTCAAATATATTTCAAAGATTTAATAATATATTCAATATCAAATACATGATGATATTACCCCATCACCTCCCTCCCCTCCTCCCACCCCCTACAGTCTCAAGAAAAGAAAGAACAGTTAAGAGTTAGAATGGAAGAAAAAAAGAAAGAAGAAAGGAATATAAACAAAATGAGAAGTGTTAAAAGTGTTAAAATAAACAAGAAAATGTGTCATCTACTTTTTACACACTGGATCAATTCGTTTTGTCTTCTTATCGTTTTAGGGGGTGAAGGTCCAAGGGAAGCCCTCTCTGTTATATTCCATGTATGGTTCCCAAATTTGTTCAAATAATGTCATTTTATTTTTTAAATTATATGTTATTTTTTCCAATGAAATACATTTATTAATTTCGATGTACCATTGCTGTATTCTCAGGCTCTCTTCCATTTTCCAAGTTGGCATTATATATCTTTTTGCGACTGCTAAGGCTATCATAATAAATCATTCTTGCGCTTTATCCAATTTGAAGCTTAATTCCTTACTTCTTATATTACTTAGAAGAAAGATCTTTGGATTTTTGGTATGTTATTTTTTGTGATTTTATTTAATATCTGATTTAGATCTTCTCAAAATGTATTCACTTTCCTTCTTACAGCTAAAACATATATAACCTGTGTAACCAATTATACTGTATCATGCATTAACTTGTGTTTATTATATTCTTCATAGTTTCAGAACATAACTTTTCCCATGTTTCATTTTTTATCTTTTTGTTTAAATCCTTTTTCCACTTTTGTTTGGGTTTATAGCTTATTTCATCATTTTCCTTATCTTGCAGCTTAATGTACATGTTCATTATAAATCTTTTAATTATCATTGTGCCTGTAATCACATATTCAAAGCTGCTTCCTTCTGGGAATCTCAGTCTGTTTCCCGATTTATCCTTTAAATAAGCTTTCAGTTTTTTTTTAAATTTTTTATTTTTCACACTATAAACCACATTGATCAAGATACATACATTTTCCTTTTCAAATATATAGTGTCGTTTTCTCCCCCCCTCCTTCTTCCCATCCCACCCTCCCTACCTTCCCCCCCCCACATTCATTTAAAGTACAGAATCTAAGATACATTAAACCAGTCAAACAATATTGTCACTCAATAAAAATAAACAAGAAATTCCACTGAGTCAATTCTTTTCATTTCCTTCTCCTTCTGTCATTTTAGGTAGTAGATGACCCCAGTAGGTTTTGTCTATTGTGTTTCATGTATGGCTCCCATATTTGTTCAAATATTGTAATATTATTTGTTAAATTATATGTTATTTTTTCTAATGGAATACATTTATTCATTTCTATATACCATTGTTGTATTCTCAAGTTATCTTCTAATTTCCAGGCTGACATAATACATTTTTTTGCTACGGCTAGGGCTATCCTAACAAATCTTTTATGTGCACCATCCAAAACAAGTCCAAATTCTTGGTTTTTTATGTTTCTTAGGAGGAAGATCTCTGGGTTTTTTGGTATATTGCTTTCTGTAATTTTATTTAATATCTGGTTTAGATCTTCCCAAAATTTTTTTCATTTTCTCACACATCCAGATTGCATGAATTGTTGTTCCCATTTCTTTTTTACATCAAAAACATCTGTCAGATACTGTTGGGTCCCATTTATTTAACTTTTGAGGTGTAATGATCTTGTGAGGTATCCAGTTATATTGTATCATACGTAACCTCATGTTTATTGTATTTCTCATAGTTCCAGACCATAACTTCTCCCATGTTTCCTTCTTTATCTTTATCTTTATGTTTAAATCTTGTTCCCATTTTTGTTTAGTTTTACCATTTGTTTCCTCATTCTCCTTTTCTTGCAGTTTAATATACATATTTGTTATAAATTTTTTGATTATCATTGTATCTGTAATCACATATTCAAAATTACTTCCCTCTGGTAACCTCAGACTGCTTCCCAATTTGTCTTTAAAGTAGGATTTCAGTTGGTAGTATGCCAACACTGCATCTTGAGTTATATTATATTTATCCTTCATTTGTTCAAAGGATAGTAATTTATTTCCTGAAAAACAATTTTCTAATCTTTTGATCCATTTTTTCTCCCATTCTCTAAAGGAAAGGTTATCTATTGTAAAAGGGATTAACTGATTTTGCATCATTATTAATTTTGGTAATTGGTAATTTGTTTTATTCCTTTCTACATGAGTCTTCTTCCAAATATTGAGCAGATGATGTAATAGTGGAGAATTCCTACGTTGTACCAATTTTTCATCCCATTTATATAATATGTGTTCAGGTATCTTCTCCCCTATTTTATCTAGTTCTAATCGAGTCCAATCTGGCTTTTCCCTTGTTTGATAAAAATCTGATAGGTATCTTAATTGTGCGGCTCTATAATAATTTTTAAAGTTTGGCTGTTGTAAGCCTCCTTGTTTATACCATTCTGTTAATTTATCTAGTGCTATCCTCGGTTTACCCCCTTTCCATAAAAATGTCCTTATTATTTTCTTTAAGTCCTTGAAGAATTTCTCCGTCAAGTGTATTGGCAATGCCTGAAATAGGTATTGTATCCTTGGGAAAATGTTCATTTTAATACAGTTTATCCTTCCTATTAGTGTTAGTGGTAAGTCTTTCCAATGCTCTAAGTCGTCCTGTAATTTTTTCATTAGTGGATAATAATTGAGTTTATATAGATGGCCGAGGTTTTTATTTATTTGTATACCTAGGTATCGTATTGCTTGCATTTGCCATCTGAATGGTGATTCTTTCTTAAATTTTGAGAAATCCGCATTATTCATTGGCATTGCTTCACTTTTATTTGCGTTAATCTTGTAACCCGACACTTCTCCATATTCCTTCAATTTCTTATGTAATTCTTTTATTGATAATTCTGGTTCTGTTAAGTATACTATAACGTCATCTGCAAATAAACTGATTTTATATTCCTTGTATTTTATTTTTATCCCTTTTATTTTATTTTCTGTTCTTATCAATTCTGCTAGTGGTTCTATAACTAACGCGAACAATAAAGGTGATAGTGGGCATCCCTGCCTTGTTGATCTGCTTAAGTTAAATTGCTTTGATATATATCCATTTACTGTCACTTTCGCCAAAGGCCCCTTATATAATGCTTTAATCCAATTAATATATTTCTCTGGTAAACTGAATTTTTGTAATACTTTGAATAAATAATTCCATTCTACTCTGTCAAAGGCCTTCTCTGCATCTAAAGCAACTGCTACTGTTTGAGCTTTATTCCCTTCTACTGCATGAATTAAGTTAATAAATTTACAAATATTGTCTGTTGTTCGTCTTTTTTTAATAAATCCAGTTTGGTCTAGATTTACTATTTTAGGTACATAGTCGGCTAATCTGTTTGCTAATAGTTTAACTATTATTTTATAATCTGTGTTAAGTAAAGACATTGGTCTATATGATGTTGGTGCGAGTGGATCTTTCCCTGTCTTTGGTATTACTGTAATTATTGCTGTTTTGCATGAATCTGGTAAGCTTTGTGTTTTATCAATCTGGTTGATTACTTCCAGGAGGGGAGGAATTAATAAATCTTTAAATGTTTTATAGAATTCTATTGGGAATCCATCCTCTCCTGGTGTTTTATTATTTGGTAGTTTTTTTTTATTATCTCTTGTGTTTCTACTATTTCAAATGGTTCTGTTAATTTATTTTGTTCCTCTATTTGCAATTTTGGTTGTTCAATTTTAGTTAAAAATTCATCTATGTTGTCTTCTTTCCCTTCGTTTTCAGTTTGGTATAATTGTTCGTAGAATTCTCTGAAGTTTTCATTAATCTCCGTTCGATTATATGTGATTTGTTTGTCTTTTTTCCTTGATGCCAATACCATTCTCTTAGTTTGTTCTGTCTTAAGCTGCCATGCTAGAATTTTGTGTTTTTTCTCCTAGTTCATAATATTTCTGTTTTGTCTTCATTATGTTCTTCTCCACCTTAAATGTTTGTAGTGTTTCATATTTTATTTTTTTATCTGCCAATTCTCTTCTTTTAGTTGTGTCTTCCTTCATTGATAATTCTTTTTCTATATTTACTATTTCCCTTTCCAACTGCTCTGTTTCCTTATTGTAGTCCTTCTTCATCTTGGTTACATAACTTATTATTTGCCCTCTGATGAACGCTTTCATTGCGTCCCATAGTATAAACTTATCTTTCACTGATTCCGTATTTATTTCAAAGTACATTTTAATTTGTCTTTCAATTAATTCTCTAAAATCCTGCCTATTAAGTAGCATGGAGTTTAATCTCCATCTATAAATTCTTGGAGGGATGTCCTCTAACTCTATTGTCAATATCAGGGGTGAATGGTCCAATAATATTCTAGCTTTCTATTCTGTTTTTCTTACTCTGTCTTGCATACGAGCTGATAACAGGAATAGGTCTATTCTTGAGTATGTTTTATGTCTACCCGAATAATATGAATATTCATTTTCCTTTGGGTGTTGTTTCCTCCATATATCCAAAAGTTGCATTTGTTGCATCGATTTAATTATAAATTTGGTTACTTTGTTCTTTCTGTTAATTTTTTTCCCAGTTTTATCCATGTTTGAATCCAAATTAAGATTGAAATCCCCTCCTATTAGTATGTTCCCTTGCGTGTCTGCTATCTTCAAAAAAAGATCTTGCATAAATTTTTGATCTTCTTCGTTAGGTGAATATACATTGAGTAAATTCCAAAACTCCGAATATATCTGACATTTTATAATTACATATCTCCCTGCTGGATCTATTATTTCCTCTTCTATTTTAATTGGTACATTTTTACTGATTAATATAGCTACTCCTCTAGCTTTTGAATTATATGACGCTGCTGTTACATGTCCTATTCAATCTCTCTTTAATTTCTTGTGCTCCATTTCAGTTAAATGTGTTTCTTGCACGAATGCTATATCAATTTTTTCATTTTTCAGTAAATTTAGCAGTTTCTTCCTTTTGATTTGCTTATGTATTCCATTAATATTTAAAGTCATATAGTTCATCGTAGCCATTTCATACTTTGTTTCTCTTTCCTTTCCGTTTCCTCATCATCACCTTTCCTTCTTAACCATTTCTGCTTTCTCGTTTTGAACACTTTATAAGACAACATTTCTAAAACATCAAACATTTCCCTTATTTTCCTATCTAAAATTTCTTTAACCCCACTATCCCTTCCCCTTCCTGAGTTGCCCTTTATCCCTTGTTGGGCAACCACATCTCCCCTCTCCATTTGGATTTGCGAATTCACTCGCAAGCATCACCTGATTTCGCAGTGACCGTAACTCTTCCCCACCCATCCCCCCTAGAAAAGATTTCAATTTACATATATAACAAAAGTCACTCTCTTAATTCCGTCCTTACTTCCTCTCTTCCCTTTCATTCCCTTATTAATTCTTAGCTATACTCTATATATTTTCCTTTAAATATGGATACACTCATGTACACACATATATACATACACACACACATATATATATATATATACCCATATACACACATACATATAGTTCGTGGTCATTTTTACTCTCGTTACATGTCTTCATCTCTCTGCCTGTTTTGTAGTTGTTCTGTAAAACTTCGTGCTTCCTCCGGAACCGAGAATAGTCTGTTTTGCTGCCCTGGAATAACTATTTTAAGTACCGCTGGGTACTTTAGCATAAATTTATATCCTTTTTTCCATAGGATCGCTTTTGCTGTATTACACTCCTTTCTCTTCTTCAGGAGTTCAAAACTTATGTCTGGATAGAAAAATTTTTTTTGACCTTTGTATTCCAGTGGCTTTTTGTCTTCTCTTATTTTCTTCATTGCTTTCTCCGATATGTTTTCCTCTTGTTGTATATCTGAGGAATTTTACTAAAATGGATCTTGGTTTTTGTTGTGGCTGTGGTTTAGGGGCTAATGTTCTATGTGCCCTTTCTATTTCCATTTCTTCCTGTAATTCTGGTCTTCCTAGGACCCTTGGGATCCAATCTTTTATAAATTCTCTCATATTCTTGCCTTCTTCATCTTCCTTAAGTCCCACTATCTTTATATTATTTCTTCTATTATAATTTTCCATTATATCTATCTTCTGAGCTAACAGCTCTTGTGTCTCTAACTTTTTTATTAGATTCTTCTAATTTCTTTTTTAAGTCCTCTACTTCCATTTCTACGGCTGTTTCTTGTTCTTCCACCTTCCATCTTTTTGCTATATCTGACATGACCATCTCTATTCTATTCATTTTTTCTTCTGCACTTTTAATTCTTCTTTTTATTTCACTAAATTCTTGTAATTGCCATTCTTTTACTGATTCCATATATTCTTTAAAAAAATATATATCCATTGTCTTGCCTTTCCCTTCTTCTTCCATTTCTCTATGTTCTTCTTCTTCTTCCTCTGGGTTGGCCATCTGTTGTTTCCTTGTTTTCTTTTTTCTCTCTTCTTTCCTGTTCTCTTTATTTTCTATGTTCTCTTCCTGTTGTTGTGTTGCAGCTGTTATCCTCAGCTGTGGAGATCGACTCCTCAGCTGGTCCCCCCTCCCATCAGTGTTTTTTTTTCATGCGCGGTTGCGCACTTTTACTTGGCTTCGCGAGCCATTTTTATAGTCCCGAGCTCGGGACTTCCACTGACCTTAGGGAGTGGGCTTCTCTCTCCACGGCGGGCCTGCTCGAACAGGTAAGGCCTTCACCTTCTTCTTCCGACATTTTTTCTTCTTCTCTTCTTCCCGTTGCTTTCGACTTTTCTTTCTTCGCTGCCATTTTCTTCCCACCTTTATTTTCACTTTGTTTTAATTTTTATTCTTGTACCTTTGTGTTTTGTGTATTTTTTTAAACTTTTCCAGAGAGGGCTGGAGTTCCCTGACCGGCTACTACTCCATTACGTGACTCCCGCCAAGCTTTCAGTTGATGATATGCAAACATTGTACCGTGAATTATTCCATATTTGTACTTCAACTGTTCAAATGTTAATAAATTATTTCCCAAAAAACAATTTTCTATTCTTTTGATTCCTTTTCTCTCCCATTCTCTAAAGGAAAGATTATCTATTGTCAAAAGGATTCGTTGATTTTCCATCAATAGTAATTTTGGTATTTGGTAATTCGTTTTTTTTTTCCTTTCTAAGTGGATCTTCTTCCATATATTGAGTAAATGATGCAGTACTGGTGAGCTTTTATATTGTACCAGCTTTTCATCACACTTATTAAATATATGTTCCGGTACCTTCTCCCCTATTTTATCTAGTTCTATCTTAACCCAGTCTGGTTTTTCCCTTTTCTGGTAAAAATCTGATAAATACCTTAATTGTGTGGCTCTATAATAATTTTTAAAGTTTGGTAACTGCAAACCACTCCGTTCATTTATCTAATGCTATCCTTGGTTTCCCACTTTCCACAAGAATTTCCTTATTATTCTCTTTAGTTCATTAATAAATTTCTCTGTTAAAGGAAATAATGAATGAAATAAGTATTGTATTCTTGGGAAGACATTAATTTTAATGTAATCCCTATCAATGTTAGCGGTAATTCTTTCCAATGTTCTAAGTCTTCCTGCAATTTCTTTATTAGTGGCAGATAATTTAGTTTGCACAGGTGGCTTAAGTTATTATCTAACCTAATACCTATGTTTCGGATTGCTTGTGTTTGCCATTTAAATGGTGATTCTTTTTAAAATTCTGTATAATCCGCATTACTCATTGGCATCACTTCACTTTTATTTGCATTGACTTTGTACCCCAATATTTCTCCATACTCCTTCAATTTCTTATGTAATTCTTTTATTGATATTTCTGGTTCTTGATTAATTTCTGGTTCTTGATACTGACTTTATTATTTTTTCTGTTACATATATCATCTTATATATTTATCCTTTATTTTCTGTTCTTATCAGTTCTGCCAATGGTTCTATTGCTAAAGCAAACAATGAGGGGATAATGGACATCCCTGTCTAGTTGACCTACTTAATTTAAATTAGTTTGAGACATATCCATTTACTGTTACCATTCGCCAATGGTCCATTATATAATCCTTTTATCCAATTAATATATTTTCCTAGTAGATTGAACCTCTGTAATATTTTAAATAAATAATTCCATCTCTACTCTGTCAAAGGCTTTCCTGCATCTAAAGCAACAGCAACTGTTGGCTTCTTATTTCCTTGAACAGGATGAATTAGATTAATAAGTTTACAGACATTATCCCACTGTTCGTCTTTCTTAATAAATCCAGTTTGATCTTGTTGTACACTTTTTGGTACACAATCGACCAATCGGTATGCTAATAATTTTTGCTATTATCTTATAATCAGAATTAAGTAGAGATATTGTTCTATATGATGCTGGTGTTAGTGGATCCTTTCCCATCTTTGGTATTACTGTAATTATTGGTGTCTTACATGAATCTGGCGAGTTTTGTGTTTCCTTCTATCTGGTTCATTACTTCCAGGAGAGGAGGAATTAATAACTCTTCAATGTTTTATAGAATTCAATTGGGAATCCATCCTCTTCAGACATTTTATTGTTCAGCACCTTTTTTAATATATCCTGTATTTCCTCTATTTCAAATGGTTTTATCAGTTTGTTTTGTTCCCTTCTTGCAATTTCAGCAGTTCAATTTTAGCTAAAATCTCCTATTTTATCATCTTTCCCCTTGTTCTCAGTTTGGTATAATTGTTCAGAAAACTCCTTAAAGCTCTTTAATCTCTATTGTGTTGTATTTAATTTGTTTGTCCCTTTTCCTTGATGCCAATACAGTTCTTTTACAGGCAAATATTTTAAGTGTTTTTTTTTTTCTCCAAGTTCGTAATACTTTTGCTTTATTTTCATTATGTTCTTCTCCACCTTGTACATTTGTAATGTTTCATTTTTTATTGTTTTTGTCTGCCAATTTTCTCCTTTTCATTATATCATCCCTTTTTACCAGTTCCATTTCTGTACTATCTCCCTTTCCAACTGCTCTATTTCCCGATTGTAGTCCTTTTTCATTTTAGTTACATAACTTATTATCTGCCCTCCAATAAAGGCTTTCATTGCATCGCATAATATAAATTTGTTTTTCACTGATTCCGTATTTATTTCAAAATATGTTTTAATTTAGCTTTCAATAAACTCTCTAAATTCCTGCCTTTTAAGTAGCATGGAGTTTAACCTCCATCTATATGTTCTTGGTGGGATGTCCTCCAGTTCTATTGCTAATAACAGGGGTGAATGATCATATAGTAATCTAGCTTTATATTCAGTTTTCCTAACTCTCCCTTGAATATGGGCTGACAATAAAAATGTATCAATCCTTGAGTATGTTTTATGCCTACTTGACTAATATGAGTATTCCTTTTCTCGTGGGTGCTGCCTCCTCCATATATCCATAAGTTTCATTTCCTGCATTGATTTAACCATAAATTTGGCCACTTTATTCTTTTTACTTGTCTTTTGTCCAGTTTTATCAAACATTGGATCCAAATTAAGGTTAAAATACCCTCCTGTCAATATATTTTCTCGTGTATCTACAAACTTCAAAAAAAAATCCTGCATAAACTTTTGATCCTCCTTATTAGGTGCATATATACTGAGCAAATTCCAAAATTATGAATATATCTGACACTTTATCATTACATACCTCCCTGCTGGATCTATTATTTCCTCCTCTATTTTGATTGGTACATTTTTATTAATTAATATAGCTACACCTCTAGCTTTTGAATTATATGATGCTGCCACTACGTGTCCTACCCAGTCTCTCTTTAATTTGTTATGTTACATTTCAGTTAGATGCATTTCCTCCAATAATGCTATATCTATTTTTTTCTTTTTTCAGTAAATTTAATAGCCTTTTTCATTTAATTTGGTTATGTATTCCATTAATGTTTATAGTTATATAGTTCAACGAGAGCATCTCATATCCTGTTTACACCTCATTTCTGCATCCTCACCACCACCACCATCCCCCTTTTCCTCATTTTCATCTCTCAGTTTTCCCTTTTTAAACTCCTTGTATGACAACACATTTAAAACATAAAATACTCCAACAACTCCCACATCCAATATTACCTTAACCCCAAATACCCCCCCCTACTCTCTGAGTTGCCCCTTATCCCTTGCCGGGCAACCACAACTCCCACAAGCGATCCTGCTTGCAAGCGTCAACTGATTTTGCAGTGACCGTTATTCTCTCCCCGCAACCCCCCAGAAAACACTTTTTTTACACATATAACAAAGTTCTCCCTTTTTTCCCTTACTTCCTTCCTTCCCTTCTCTTTCCCTTCTTTAGTTCTTTACATATACTTTGTTTTTACATCTTTATATACACTTTATCACCGTTCTTCATACTTATTACATCTCGTCATCTCTCCTTTTGTCCTACAGCATTCTGCAAATTATTGTGCTTCCTCCGGATCTGAGAACAGTCTGTTTTGCTCCCCGGTTATAAATATTTTATGCACAGCTGGATGACTTAACGTGAATTTATATCCTTTTTTCCATTGGATCGATTTTGCTGTATTAAACTCCTTCCTCTTCTTTAAGAGTTCAAAACTTTTGTCTGGGTATAAAAAATATTTTTTGACCCTTGTATTCCAATGGTTTATTATCTTCTCTAATTTTATTCCTTCCCTGCTCCAGTATATTTTCTTGTTGTATATCTCAAAAATTTTACTAAAATCGATCTTGGTTTTTGATGTGTCTGTGATTTTGGAGCTAGTGCTGTGTGTGCCCTTTCTATTTACATTCCTTCCTGCATTTCTTTCATTCCCAGGACCTTCGGGATCCATTCTTTTATAAATTCCTTCATATCTGTGCCCTCTTCATCTTCCTTTAGGCCCACTATTTTTATGTTGTTTCGTCTACTATAATTTTCCAACTTATCAATTTTCTGAGCTAACAACTCTTTTGTCTCTTTAATTTTTTTTATCACTTTCTTCTAATTTTCCTCTTGTCATTTACTTCTATTTCTACAGCCGTTTCTCATTCTTCCACATTTTCTAATCTTTTCCCTATTTCTGTCATGACTAGCTCTAATCTTTGCATTTTTTCTTCTGTTCTTTTCATTTTTATTTTAATTGCACTAAATTCTAATGACAACCATTCTTTTAATGATCTCATTTGTTCTTCAAAAAAAATTATCTATATTCTGTCCATCTGTTTTACTTTCTATTTCTCTGTGGAAAATCTTGGTCTTCTTCTTCCTCTTCTTCTGTGTCTGTACCTATGTTTGTGTCTTCTTCTTCTTCTCTTCTTTGTATCTGTGTCTCTTCTGGTTTTTCGGATGAGTTGCTTGTCTCACTTTGTTGGGTCTCTTCTTGCTTGGCCTCTTGCTGTTGGTCCTCCCCTTCTGGGCTGCTCATCTGTCGAGCCTTCTGCTGCTGCTCTTCTTGCCGTTCACCCCATCAACTTTCTTCCTCACCTGGTACTACACTCCCTCTCCTGCTGCTTTCCTCATCTTCCTGGTGTTGGGTGTCCCTCAGCTGGTCATGCCTTGGTTGCCCTCTCCTTGGCAGAGCCCCCCTCCTGTCGGTGGTTTCCTTTACCTTAGATTGTGCAGTTGCGCACTTTTGTTTGGCTCAGAGAGCCATTTTTCCAGTCCACCGATCGGGGTTCGCAATTCTGTAGGGCAGGGACTGACCTCAAGGGTTGGGCGCTCCTCATCACCACAGTGTCCTGTTCCTTCCTGCAGGTAAGGCATTCTTCCTTCTTCTCTGGTGACTTTTTTCTTCTTTTTTTCCAGCTGTTCTTACTTTCTTCTTGTTTCTCTTCTCTGTATCTTTATCTTCTATTTCTTGTACTCTATTTCTATTAAGCTTTGCTTTTTCCTAACTTTTTTTCTATTTTCCTGGAGAGGGCTGGTTTTCATGACTGGCCACTACTCCATCACGTGACTCCAATTATGCCCTTCTGGTTTATGCCAAACTATTTTTCTTCCAGAACATTTCCCTTTTCACCCTTAACCCATGCCCTCTGTTTAGTGTCTAAAAATCTTACTTATATTTACTCTATCTCATAATTTTGTATTATATCCATCAACTCTCCCCTCATTCTTCAACACTCCAGAGACATTCCCTGTAACTCCCTTCCTGAAGTGCTGGCAACATCCTAGTAAACCTTCCCTGCACTCTTTCAATTTTATTGATATCTCTCCTGTAGTTATAAGAATTGCACACAGCACTCTAAATTTGGCTCTACCAATGTCTTATACAATAACTAACCAAATCTTTAAGGACATTAATGAGATATTTATAGTGTATTCGATCTTCCAGAAGACATAACTGTACTCACTATACTATTGGCTGAAGAACAAGTGCATTAACATGCGTTCAATCTATAATCAATGTAATGCACAGCATCTGTATATGTGAGCTGTGTTTATAGCCTGTCTGCATCTATCCTGACTAAGCATGCCCAAACCTATGCAAAATTATTTGCATCGCACTTGCATTGAGTGCATACTCGGTCATGCTTGGACTGACCAAAACAGCTTGTTTTATGGGCAATATACAAGTAGATTTAAAATATGACAGGAAATCACAAAAATATGCCATATCTAGAAAAGTGTATGTGATAGGACAGTAATAAGGTGATTTTCATGACCAGCTGCCAAAAATTCAAAACATAAACCCAAAGGTGTTTAGTGAATAAAATCTTCATTGTCCAGTATTATTACACTGATCCTATAATAATTTGGAACACTTTGAGTACAATGGCTTGGAAAGGAATTTATCACTCTATCAATTATTCTTCTTTCAATAATACTTCTCTGCTGCTTATGTGAAGTTGTTTTTCATCTGATCATTCAGTTATAAGTTGTCACGAAATGATAAAAATAAGTGAATGAGAAAGTAGATTGTAAGAATATGTTAAAAATGTAAGTTTTAACTTGGTGACTGGAAGAGAAAAGGGGGGCTGCATTCTTTTCTTATTACCAGCCTGGGAGATGATAAGAAGATCCTTAATTGGTAGAATGGAGTGAGACTAACAGACAAATCCAGAGATAATTTAATGAATGTATACTTATAAGGTCCCTTCGAATGGACCAGAAACTAAAGTATGGAAACTAGACATTAAGTGATGTTGTAAGAAATCAGTAGTTCCAAATGCAGCTGTTCCACGAATGTCGCATTGCACAGTAAATTGGAGACCGCACCGCTATTATGGCACATTTTTTTCTCTATGTGGTGACATGTTTTTAATTTAACTAGGCATTATTTTCATACAAGATGTTTCTATTCAGGGATGCTGAGATGCAAATAAAGAGATACTTATTTAAATTTTATATAATCATAAATGGGGTCGACTTTAACTCATAAAAAGACATCTTTTTTACATTTTCATTGATTTAGAATTAGATAATTACCAGATCTCTTTTATTTACTTAGCGCTGGCAGTGGCCAAGAAATGTATAGCGATTACTTGGAAGAATAGAAATGTATTGTCTTTAGATAGGTGGTATTCAGAGATGCAGTTTTGTTTGGTTATGGAAAGAATATCTTTTTCTATACAAGATAAGATGTCTGACATGATAATTTTCTGACGCTCATTCCACTGCTGCATGATCGTATTCTCGTTTAAATAATTTAAAGCATTGTACCTCTGCCCATTCGCATAACTAAGGCTTTCTGTGAAGTGAAATTAACGTGCAAGCTGCAGATGCTGGAACATTAAGCAAATGAAGAAGTGCCGGAGGAGCTCAACAGGTCTTATAGCATCCATGGGTACAAATAGTCAGTCAGCCTTTGGGGTCTAAATCCTTTATCATGACCAGAGGGAAGGGGTAAAATTAATTATCTAAGGGAGGAATAAAATTTCTGGGGCTCATAGTTGTTGTGTATAGGGCAGAGGGTTCTAAAGATGAAGAGGTAGGCAGAGGGAGACACGACTAGGAAGGAAGAAAATATAGAGAGGGGTAAATAAGTACAGGAGTGGGGAAAGAAATGTTGGAAAGTGTTTGCGGTATCTAACATAAGGAAAATCGATGTTTAATGCTATTAAGTTTAAACTGTCCATGAAGAATATGATGTATTGTTCCAGAAATTTACATTTAGCGTCACTCAACAAACGATGAGGACACGAACTAACGCGTCATTGTAGGAAGAGTTGGGGTAGTTCAAATGATTGTCTACAGCAAGCTTAGGTTAAGAACTACAAACACAGATATTGTGTTCAGTAAAGCAGCCAGCTAATCTGAGATTGGTCTCACCAATCAAGATGATTCCACAGCGAGTTCAAATCATGTAGTGGATGAGGCTGGAAAATGTCCATGTAAAGTTTTATCTCACTTAGGACGACAGTTTATGTTCCTGATGAGCGAGAAAATGCAGCGACAAGTTTAGAACTTTCTACAATTAGAGCGAGCTGTGGTGGATGGGATGGAAATGTGAGTGAGAATGGAAGAGTGAACCAGAGGGTTTAGGACAGAAAGATCCCGGCGAAAATGAAGAAGAATTGAGAGGGGACGATATGGTTGTTAGTGGTATCACATCGAAGTTGACGGAAGTGTCAAATAATATCTCGGATGTGGATGATGAAGAAGAAGAAAGTGAGGACCAGAGATACTCGGTCCTTTTTCTTCCTGTGGTAGGTGGTCAAAGACTGAATTAGGAAAATAAGAGGAGATACAAACGTGGGCTTTATCATCGCCAGTAAGGAGCGATCCGAGTTTATCAGAGAAAGGGGTTATTTCGGATGTCACGGATTGGAAGTCATTATCCAGGGAACAGATAGAGTGGAGACAGACAAATAGTGAGAAATGGAAAAAATCCTTCCAATGGACGATATATAATCCCAGTAGCTGTTAGATTAAGTGAGTTGAGTCTCACAGTTAACCCTCACAGCTAAATGAATTACCCACCAACCAAGAGAGGAAATAGATGTGTCCGTTTTGCTGTTCTATACTAAAGCTCGTTCTCACCAATTCATGAAGGAACTCTTGCCGGCCTAATGGTTTTCCATGAGCATCACTATAATCTTTTGTCTTGGAGCCAAGAGACTGGGGCCCAGCTGTCGGGCGATGCTCACTAGCCCTGTAAAAGAAGAATAATGCATGATACGTAATTTAAAATCAATTCAACAAACGGTGATTGACAGACGAGAAAAGATGCAGAGGCCGAGAAATCTGAAACATAAATAAAACTCTGGCAATATTCAGAACATCAAATAGCAACAACAAAGAGAGAAAGTGAAAATGTCAGTTATTCTCATATTTCCGCAACGTTGGCTATTTCCTGCTTCTCCACTTGTTAAAGTGCATTTCTCTCACAGTCCGACTCTGTAGTTGTAACTAGCATTCTCGATGATGCAATGGCTTGAAAACAACCTTCCTCGTCCCCACTTGAATCTTACCGTCAGTTTCATTCCGATAAACTCCGTCTGAAAATCTCTTTGAAACTTTTTAGCACCCTGAATGTTACACTTATTTTGTAACGTTGCTTTGTTATCATCTCTCCCATTCTATTTTCACATTCAAAATCCCATACATATTTTCTCATACTCAATCGCACTTCCATTTTTACTCAAGGAATTTCCATTGAATTCTCTCAATATTAAAATTAATTGCTTTCACTCTGAGAATATAATTGCAGTTCCATCACAGAGATAAATTCAATGGCATGTTTTCATTTTTTAATCTCATTCCTGCTACGTCGCTCTGAGTCTGATATTACACTTTCCTCTTTCTGAACTGATCTCATAGAATCTCCATCCCATGTGCAGTATTTGAACTGCATATTGGAACTTGATTCCCTCTCTCTCGACATTTGACACCAACTCTTACATGCTTATAATTTCACTCCCTCTCTTCGTTTTACAGATATGGTTCCCTGAGGGAATTTCGTCTTTGTTCATTCTTCGAGAAGACCATCTATTTCCTTTCTCGGAGAAAATCTCTCCACTAACACCTCTATTCATATTTTTTATGACTGTGGAGATCAAGCCTATTTTCAAATTATAAACGTTATTTCAATTCCTAAAATCATGGCTTATTGTCATTTTGTCACTCAATGTTTCGCACTTCATTCCCAGATTCTGTTCCCTGATTCTGAGAATCTCCATCAATTCGCTTATTTCTTGAACCGGATTTCTGTTCCCCAAGTGTCCGAATTTCACATTCGTCCAGTCATTTGAAAGCTCATTCCTATTCCTTTTGCACTCATCCTCTCAACCGTGTTCTTCTGGTTGAATGTTCCATCCTCGTTCGAATTCTCTCACTCGCTTACGATCATATTTTATCCTTTTACCACTGACATAAGACGAAACAGAAATATCCATTCCTATATCCTGCCACTTTCGCGTTCCACTTTCACCAGAAGTTTTCATATTCCTCCAAGCATAAAGCTTTGATGGGTTCTTTCACACTTTTAGTCTCATTCCCTTTGCCGCAGTCTGGGAATGTCATTCCAATTTCGTCATTTTGGGAATCTTCTTCCGATTTCCTTAAACTTAAAAATGATGACTCCATTCTCGATCTCTGCCTCATTCCCGCTGTTTGAAAATTTACATGCTCTGGTGTCCAAGAGTGAATCATAAAGGCTACATCTATTGCATATTTGTGATTAAACATACTATCGAATATTCAACAGCGGTCAAATTTAGGTTTGCCTAGATGTGGAAGGAGCATGTTTACTCTTTGTGTTGGAATGGGGAAGAGAGATTGAGGAGGAGAGAGCGTGATGGTAAGAGGAAGAGAGGGAGGGAGAAGGAGGGAAAGACTCATAGATGGAAATATACAAAGATGAATTGCTGCCATTTCAGACGACTTGAACCCCGAGATCCACCTCACAGATACAAAAATATAGTCGTTGGTATCTGAAACATGTTTGTGTCATACAAACATGCACTGCAGTAGGATTGAGCTGTTGCCTATAAATATACTGAATTTATATGTTCAATAGCACATTTACCGCACTCGGAGTCCATGTACAACAAATGACATTCTCTCAGGATCTTCTCATTCACTGAGAGAGACACGTTTTCCGAAGTCTTAGAGGAGGGACGCTGTTTTGAGCTTCCTGACATTGCTTGAAGTTAAGTGCCATCGACTGGTTCGGTCTGTCCTTGGATGAAAATGCGAACAGCTGACTTGGCCAGTGGAATGGAACATGAGTTGCACCAGGTGCGGTTATAGGTCACGCGTGAGCTTCTGAGTGAAATACCCAAAGGTATTGAGGTTTGTGGGAGATGGTTGTGTGGATCCCGATTCCGCAGGGTGCTCACACGAAATGACTGAATTCAACTACAGTCTTGGTTGGATCATTCTTTAATCTGCAGATTGGGTTAATTTCATTCACCGCTACTACTGAACTGTCATTCAGGAATCAGTGACAAAAGTCCCCCCGAGCAGCTCCAATACATTCTTTTTTTTCCTGATCGGGAGCATTCTGAATAATGTAACACCAATCATAATCGACCTCATCTTTTAACAACCAATAATTAGTTCCTCTCATATACAAAGTATCTCTAAGTTAGTACGCTTGCTGTATAATATTTTACCAATCCTAAGACCACAGCTTATCAATACTAAAGCTAGTTTCTCACATCTGCGAAGTCTCAGGGTGCTAATCGGTGCAGGTGCATATCAACAAATGCTCTATTGTTCTCTCAGATGCTGCTGCGACCTTCATTGTTCTGACATATTTTGTGTGTCAGCTTTTAGCTAATTTCTATCTTCTGAGCATCATGTTGCTGAGCACGACTACACTAAACTAGCACCTAGTTCTACCAACAGTTTAGCCAACGTCCTCTGTTGCTAACGTTGTGTGTGACTAGCAGGCCCGATGCACGAGTGGCAGAACATGACACAGCGGTTGACGTGAGTGAACAGTGGACAGTGTGAGCGACCGGCAGACTCCATTGTAAAGCAAGAGACATTGACATCGATCTGGCCGGCCAGCCTTGTGTGTGTGTGTGTGTGTGTGTGTGTGTGTGTGTGTGTGTGTGTGTGTGTGTGTGTGTGTGTGTGTGTGTGTGTGTGTGTGTGTCTGCGTCTGTGTGTGTCTGTGTGTGTGTGTGTGTGTGCCCGTGTGTGGATGTGTATGTGTGTGTTTAAGTGTGTGTGTGTGTGTGTGTGTGTGTGTGTGTGTGTGTGTGTGTGTGTGTGTTCATGTGTGAGAGAGTTATCAAGAGCTACTCTGTGGCTCTACAGCGGAACGTTATATTGAGTTTCTAAATCGCAGGAGTTACTGAGTTATTTTGATGCTAATTCTTGATCTGCTCCGCTGGTTTGCATTTTCCATGCCCCGTCGGTATTCCATAAAGATTGGAATTGTTTTATGAATTTAAATAGTTGTACTTTTACACGTTAATCGCTCATTCTAACGTCTAATTTCATTGTGAAGATTTTAATGTTATTTTTATTTTAAGATATTTTGTAGGTCTGATTTGACGTTCCACTTAAAAGTTTATCGTAATTATGATTCGTTGAATTGGTACCTGCTGCTTTATATTGGGTGCATGCCTTAGGGTATTTGAACTAATGATAAAATATTGTTTACAACTTCTGCCTGGCACTGGCTTTGGACGTGTTCAATTAGATTCCTCGACTTCGTCAGTCGATGTTCCAATGGTACACCAAACGGTATTATCGTCGTATTTGTTTAGGTAAGAACCAATGCATAACTTTGTAACCTAATAAATGTATTATGAGCTCTACCAATTTAGCTACCTTTCTACCTCGGCACAGCCACGGTATTTCTGAGCTCTATACTATTTTCAGTTACTGCATGAGGTTCGGTTTGTTTAATGTATCGGGAATGCAAGAACAGATTGAATTCCTTGTGAGGTACGAAGCATTATTTTAATTGCAGGTCCCATGGTCATCGTCGTAGATGAACTAGTTTGTGTCATTTGAAGTCTGTTTAATTTTGATCATTACTTCGAGGGACTTTACTCCGAGGTTTCCTTTAGGATTACATCAATCTCTCTTTGCCTCTGAGGGGTGATATTTTATTTGATCACACCTCGTTGTCAAATTAATTATTTAAATTGCGCCTGACGATAAAGATTTCTTGGCTCCTCGCGTCATTGAGCACATTTCACAACTCGAGAGATGGAAGATTTCACTAGTTCCTTCAGTTGTTCCCTGAGCTTTTTCTGGGTAATGGTGTAAAGGGCCGTGTTTGTACAGCAGCTCAACAGCTGCAGCATGAAACCTAGGTCTTGCACAAAAATAGCTGGACTGACAAACACAACGCGAACATAATACAACTGGACCCATATGAAATACCCTGTGAACAGCGACCATAACAGGATGAAATTCGCCGAGATAGCATACAGCAAAGTGACGGATTTCCTGCGGCTCTCCATCTCTGGGTCTCGAAAACTCTCCCGACTGCTGGCACCTCGAAGTCTTCTGCGCACCCTGCTAGTCACCAGAATATGTCTTACAGTTAACCCATTGAGCAGCAAAATGAGGACAAATGGGATTGCCGGTGTGAAGATATGATGAACGAATGTGGCTGTTGCCCAGTTCTCTGATGTCAGAACACGTTCTCTTGTCAAACAAAACCAAGGGGTATTATCAACGAAATATTCACCTGTGAACATAAAATACCAGAAAATGTTCTTCGAAAAACTTAGCACGCTCACCGTTCCAAGTACAAACGTCGCCGTTTTCTCGGTGCAATAATTCCTTTTCATCTTCTGGTAACAAATGGCTACAAACCGATCAAAGGTGAATGCGACGGTGTACCAGACAGACCAATCTGTCACTGTATAAACAAGGACGGCGTGAATATTACACAAAGGGATGGACTTGAGGAAACGGAAGTAGTACCTGTAGGCAATTGGTATCTGCCTCATTATCAGATCGAAAATAACGATCAGTAGATCCGCCGCCGCCATTGCAAGGAGGTAAAGCGTGACATTTTTGGACAGACCGCAGTTCCCTCGGGACAGGATCTTAATAGTCACTGATATTACTGTAAAAAAAGGAAAATAAATTATATTTCTGACGCTGAATAGAGTTCAGAAATAAACAGTAAACGACTGGTTACTTTACAAATCCCCCGAAACCTAAAGGAAGGTCGAGCCATGTTTATGGATTGAAACTGTGGGGAGAGTTGGTGACCAGAAACGAGCATCCTGCGTAAAAGCAATTCCTTGCCATGCATCTCTGCCGGGTTACATACGCATCTTACTCATAGCCAGGACTATGCACTGTGGGGTACTTCCAAAATAAATCCATGTGATTGATACCAGCTCGATTACCATAACTGCCGGCACTACAAGGGTGTTTACGTGTCCATTTTACCGTAATTTTAGAACACGTTCCATTCTCTTTGGCTTGGCTTCGCGGACGAAGATTTATGGAGGGGGTAAATGTCCACGTCAACTGCAGGCTCTTTTGTGGCTGACAAGTCCGATGCGGGACAGGCAGACACGGTTGCAGCGGTTGCAGGGGAAAATTGGTTGGTTGGGGTTGGGTGTTGGGTTTTTCCTCCTTTGTCTTTTGTCAGTGAGGTGGGCTCTGCGGTCTTCTTCAAAGGAGGTTGCTGCCCGCCAAACTGTGAGGCGCCAAGATGCACGGTTTGAGGCGATATCAGCCCACTGGCGGTGGTCAATGTGGCAGGCACCAAGAGATTTCTTTAGGCAGTCCTTGTACCTCTTCTTTGGTGCACCTCTGTCACGTGGCCAGTGGAGAGCTCGCCATATAACATGATCTTGGGAAGGTGATGATCCTCCATTCTGGAGACGTGACCTACCCAGCGCAGTTGTATCTTCAGCAGCGTGGATTCGATGCTGTCAGCCTCTGCCATCTCGAGTACTTTGATGTTAGGGATGAAGTCGCTCCAATGAATGTTGAGGATGGAGCGGAGACAACGTTGGTGGAAGCATTCTAGGAGCCGTAGGTGATGCCGGTAGAGGACCCATGATTCGGAGCCAAACAGGAGTGTGGGTATGACAACGGCTCTGTATACGCTTATCTTTGTGAGGTTTTTCAGTTGGTTGTTTTTCCAGACTCTTTTGTGTAGTCTTCCAAAGGCGCTATTTGCCTTGGCGAGTCTGTTGTCTATCTCGTTGTCGATCATTGCATCTGATGAAATGGTGCAGCCAAGATAGGTAAACTGGTTGACCGTTTTGAATTTTGTGTGCCCGATGGAGATGTGGGGGGGCTGGTAGTCATGGTGGGGAGCTGGCTGATGGAGGACCTCAATTTTCTTCAGGCTGACTTCCAGGCCAAACATTTTGGCAGTTTCCGCAAAACAGCATGTCAAGCGCTGAAGATCTGGCTCTGAATGGGCAACTAAAGCGGCATCGTCTGCAAAGAGTAGTTCACGGACAAGTTGCTCTTGCGTCTTGGTGTGAGCTTGCAGGCGCCTCAGATTGAAGAGTCTGCCATCCGTGCCGTACCGGATGTAAACAGCATCTTCATTGTTGAGGTCTTTCATGGCTTGGTTCAGCATCTTGCTGAAGAAGATTGAAAAGAGGGTTGATGCGAGAACGCAGCCTTGCTTCACGCCATTGTTATTGGAGAAGGGTTCATCCAAATGCTGAGCTTTATTCCATATAATTAACCGGTGCAGAGAGAAAGACATTTAAAATCTGGAGATGTATGTTGGGAGGAATCTGGGTAATTTATTGTTGGGAACAGATTGAGCACGGTGGCATTTTTGGGGGGGTTGTTGACCAGTAAACTCAATAAAGATCTTCTCCGGTAGGTTGAAATTCATTTCTGTTCGTGTTTTGACATGGTTAGTAGCTCCAATCCACTTCTTCGCAATCTGATTAACCTCTTTGAGATTGCATCGAAAATTTACTTCCTTCCAGGTCTCCAGGTGGCGCTCATGGAGTGAACACATTTTGGTTTTTGCTCCATAAAATATACTATTTTTAACCTGTATCCACCTTTGAACTAACTTCACAGAAGTCAGAAAGATCTTTATTATTGCTCTAATTATACTTGAGTCTGAAAATTTTGAAGAAATGACTGAAGGAAAAGCTACACGAGCTGAAACCCGGGCAGAAGAAGGTAACGGCCGAGAGAAGAAACAACCAGACATTAAACTAAGTGAGATGACCTTCGCTGACTTTTTAAAATTCTTTCATGATGAATTCAAAGATGTTTGTCGCAAAAAAGACCTAGCTGAACTTCGTACAGCTTTAATTGCCTCAGAAGCTGAAACCAAAAAACAACATACCTTAATTGCAGCTCTTCAAACTGAAGTTCAACAAAAAGAGATTAGACTGACTGAGGTCGAACAGAAACTTTCCAAAGCAATTAAACAACTAGAAGTGCTCCAGCTGAAAAGCATTCATTCAGAGAACCGTTCCAGAAGACAAAATATTCGTTTGGTTGGAATTCCTGAAGGCATTGAGAAAGGAGATCTCCTGACGTTTTTTGTCGAGCTTTTAAAAGAAGCATACCCATCCGAATTCCCTGCTGATCCACCGTTACTTGATAGAGTACATCGTATCTGGAACCGAAATGCTGAAGCTTCCAAACCCAGAGTGGTGATGGTCCGTATGCATTACGTGAGTACAATGGATAGATTGATTCGTACAGCCAGAAGACTTGGAAATGTGACTGTTCGTGGCTTTAGTCTAAGAGCCTATGAAGATTTTAGTCCGGAGGTAGTACGCGCTCGAAGACTGTTTAAAGATCTGATGTCCGAATGTTTTGAGAAGAAACTGAAACCTGCGCTGCTGTATCCTGCGAGGCTCAGGATTTCTCTGGAGAACCAAGCTCGTCAAATATTCGACTCCGTGTCTGCAGCACGGAACTAGCTGTCGGCTAATTTCCCGTCTAGCGTGACCTCTCAGCCCGAGTGACCGATAAAAAATGCGGTAGATATCGGTCTTTTTCAGGTTAATAGTCAGATTCTGATTTCTGACCATTCGAAAAGTAATAGATCATTATAGCTCTAATTATCCTGTTCATCTTTAACACATTTTTATATATTTTCTTTCTCCTCTGTGAGAATTTTTTTTTAAATATATAAGTGTATGTTTAATTTTATATTAATCTATTTTATTTCTGAATTACTGAAAATGGCGATTTTTTATTTTTTGTTTATTAAAACTTTTCATGGTTTTTTTTACATTCGCCATTTTCTAAACTAATTTTAAAATGATTTAACTCTTTATGACTTTGTTTTATCAGTAGGTACTACACAATTACGATTTTTCTTTTATTTCTTTTTAAATATTTTTCTTTCAATATTTAGTATTTGATTTTAGCTTGAGTTCTCCTTTTTATAAGTTTAGGTGGTGGATCTTAACTTAATATTAGGAGCTGCCGTCTGAAGACATGGGGGTAGGTTTAGTATTATCTCTTCTTTTCTCTCTGATCACTCTCTGGTCAGATGGGGGGTGGGTTTTGTTTTTCCTTCAGGGGTTTTTATGTTTCATTTTCTTTTGTTTTTTCTTGATTTTTCTTATAGAACTACAGATATGGCTGACACGTCATCATTTCCGGTCCTTCCTTATATCTTAATTCTTCTTCCGGGCGCATGGGTCCCTGCTTTGATTAACCCTTTATATACTGGAGGGTTGACCTAAGTAATGGATCAAAACATTAATTTTGTCTCTTGGAATGCTAATGGTCTAAACAACATGTTTAAAAGGAGGAAGGTCTTTAAAGTATTCCAGAGACTGAAAGCACAGATTATTTTTTTACAGGAGACTCATGTGAGGAAGGAGGATAATCTGCGTTTTTTTAAATCTTGGAAAGGCCCACAATTTCATGCCAACTCATGCTCTAAGACTCGAGGTGCATCTATTTTTATTGATCCCTCTATTACATTTGTTCAACATGACATCACTGTAGACCCTAATGGCAGATTTTTATTGGTTACTGGGTTATTATTCAATATTAAGGTTGTCATGGTTAATGTTTATGCCCCGAATGTAGATCACCCTGAGTTTTTTAGATCTTTGTTTACTATTTTACCCAATTTAAATAAATATCATTTAATAATGGGTGGGGATTCTAACTGTTGTCTGAATCCCCTGCTAGATAGGTCGAAACCTTCACAGCTCCTACCAAATAAATCGGCTACATATATTAACTCTTTCCTTACTAACTCTGGAGCTGTTGATATTTGGAGATTTCTTCACCCGACAGATAAAGAGTTTTCCTTTTTTTCTCATGTATACCATTCATACTCGAGAATTGATCACTTTTTTATTGATTCACGTTTTATTCCACTTGTAACTGCTTGTAAGTATGACATTATAGCCATTTCGGATCACTCTCCATTACAACTCTCTCTTAAATTCAAAGACTCTGTTTCTACTATTAAGCACTGGTGTTTTGATGTTACATTATTGCAAGATTTAGACTTTGTAAAATTTATGAAAGAACAAATTAACTTTTTCTTTTCAACAAATTACACTACGGAAATTTCTTATGGAATATTGTGGGATACATTCAAGGCTTATATTCGTGGTCAAATTATTTCTTACTCAGTAGCTTTGAAGAAATGCATCAAAAACAAGATTCATCTATTGGTTGAGAAGATTAAAGACATTGATAAGAAATATGTGACTGATCCTACTGAAGAACTTTAGAAAGAATTGAACTGCAGATGGAATATAATTTGTTACTTATATCTTCGATTGAAAACCAGCTAATTAGATCTAAATCTGATTTTTATGTGCATAGTGAGAAATCGGGTAAACTGTTAGCTAATCATCTGAAGAATATTTCAGCTAGACGCCAAATTGTGGAGATTCGCAAACAGAATGGAGAACTGACTGTTAACCAGGAAGAGATAAATCAATCTTTCCAAAATTTTTATACATCCTTATATAGTATAGAATCCCCTCAAGACCTTAGTAATATGTTTAATTTTTTAGAACATTTGAAATTCCCAAAAGTATTACCTCAAGATAACTTAGAATTAAGTAAACCCATTACAGATTCGGAGATCAATAATACTATTTTCTCACTGAACTCGGGGAAAGCACCAGGTCCCGATGGATATTCTGTGGAATTTTATAAAGCTTTTTCTTCTACTCTCTCTCCCTGGCTGATTAAGATGTTTGATGAATCTATCACATTGGGTAAACTACCACAATCATTTTACAGAGCTACGATTTCTCTAATCTTGAAAAAAAATAAAGACCCGACCGAATGTTCTTCTTATAGACCTATTTCTTTGTTGAATGTTGATTCTAAGATCTTCTCTAAAATTCTAGCGACAAGGCTAGAGAAAATATTACCATATATTATCTCTGAAGACCAGACTGGATTCATTAAAAATCGTTATTCCTCCTTTAATATTAGAAGATTGATGAATATTATTTACACTCCTTCACATAAGTCTTCAGAATGTGTTATTTCACTAGATGCTGAGAAGGCCTTTGATAGAGTAGAATGGCCTTATTTATTTACAGTTCTTGAAAAATTTAATTTTAGTCCGATATTTATATCTTGGATTAAACTTCTTTATAATTCCCCAGTTGCCTCGGTTTTTACTAATACCCAAAGATCGCCATATTTTCGATTATTTCGGGGCACCAGGCAAGGGTGCCCCCTTAGCCCTTTATTATTTAACTTAGCTTTAGAACCTTTGGCAATTGCTATCAGAGAAGCACCCAATATTACTGGTATTATTCATTGCAGGGATATTCATAAATTATCACTATATGCAGATGATTTATTGTTATATATTTCCAATCCTGAAAATTCTATTCCTGCTGTTTTACCTTTATTAGCCCAATTTAGTAATTTTTCGGGATATAAACTGAATTTAAATAAAAGTGAATTATTCCCTTTTAATGGATGGGTCCCTATTTATGATAGTTTACCTTTTAAAATAGCTAGAGACCATTTTATATATTTAGGGATTAAGATTACTAAAAAACATAAAGATTTGTTTAGGACTAATTTTTTCCCTCTATTGGACCTGATCGGCAGTTTACTTACCAATTGGTCACCATTATCCCTATCCATGATAGGCTGAATTAATGCTATTAAGATGATGATCTTACCTAAATTTTTATATATATTCCAAGCTATACCTATTTTTGTTCCTAAATCTTTTTTTGATAAGGTCGATTCTAAACTGTCCTCGTATATCTGGCAAAACAAGAATCCTAGATTGGGGAAAAAGTATTTACAGAAATCTAAACTAGAGGGAGGGTTGGCATTACCCAACTTTAGAATTTATTACTGGGCAATTAATATTAGTTACTTAAGGTATTGGTTGAATTATTCAGAATTATCTCTAAATCCCCATTGGGTAAATTTAGAAATTAAACCGATACAAAATTTTTCAATTAGCTCTATTTTGGGAGCTGCTCTCCCTTTTACTCTTAATAAATTATATAAACAAATTGATAATCCAATGGCTAAACATACACTACGTATATGGTTTCAATTCCGGAGATTTTTTGGCCTAAGTAATTTTATCTTGGAAACTCCTATTGTACTAAATTTCCTTTTTCATCCCTCTCTAATTGATCAAGCTTATTTACTCTGGAAAGTTAAAGGTATAACATGCTTTTCGGATTTATTCTTGGATAACTCTTTCATGTCATTTGAACAATTATCCATGAAATATGATTTACCTCGATCTCATTTCTTTCGATATTTGCAGATTAGGAGTTTCTTAGTTTCGACTTTACCCTCTTTTCCCAATCGGGAGACTACGACTGTTTTAGAGGATATACTATATTCAAAATTCCCTCCAAAAGGTGTGATATCTAAATTATATAATATAATTACAAAAATAAATTCTGGGACTTTTGAAAAGTTTAAAAATGATTGGGAAAGAGAACTCAACCTTCATATTTCTAATGAAAATTGGAATAAAATTCTGCAACTAGTAAACTCTTCTTCTCTATGTGCAAAACATTCACTAATACAGTTTAAAGTTGTTCATAGAGCTCATATGTCTAAAGATAAACTCCATCGCTTTTATTCTCTTATCGATCCTATATGTGATAAATGTCAATTGGAAATAGCTTCCCTTACACATATGTTTTGGTCCTGTCCCTCTTTACAGAATTATTGGAAGGGAATTTTTTCCATTATATCTACTGTTTTGAATATTGATTTACAACCACATCCCATTACTGCAATTTTCGGATTATCTATGATAGATTTGACTTATTTATCTCTTCCTGGGGATCGTATGATTGCTTTTCTTACACTAATGGCTAGAAGATCTATACTATTAAATTGGAAAGAGGTAAATCCTCCCACTGTTTTCCAATGGTTTACCCAAACTATATTATGTATAAATTTAGAGAAAATTAGAAACTCTGTCTATGAATCCCCTTCTAAGTTTGAGTTAACCTGGCGACCATTTATTCAATATTTTCATTTGTGGTGAGTTGATCTGGCTCTGTTTTCTTTCTATGATTATGTATGATAATTGGGCTGTAAGATGAGATCGGAGTGATCGGCGTGGTTTAGCTATATCTGTAGGTGTTTTTTTAAGTTTTTTTTAAATTCAGATTTGTTTTTTCTTCTTTTTTGGGGTTCTTTTTTCCTCTTTTTTCATATATTGTTATTAATTATATCTTTTTTTTTAGAGATAGTTCACACCCTAAACTGATCAAAAATTTTGTAATATTATTGTTTAATATCTCTGTATTAATTCATTACTTACTATGTATATTTTATATCTCTTTGAACTGTATGTGTTTATAAATTATAATAATAATAAAAAGATTGAAAGACAAAAAATTACTTCCTTGTCCTTTGATACTTGTCTCCCAATAATGTCGCTACACATGTGTTGGATTAGGGCGCCCACACTACGGGTGCTCAGCCGGTCAAAAATGCATTTACCCTGACCACGTCATAGGTAAGACATGCTTCCAATTGTAGCTCGTTAAAAAATTGTATTAAGGTATTAGAGCTTGGGTAGGATGAAATACGGAACGTTTGGGAGGCTGATGAGCTGCTAAACATAAATTACAGGGAAGGAGTCACACCCAGGAGACAGAAGGGAAAGGATAAGGGAACAGACAGTGGACGTAACCCTCAATAAAACGTATACCGTTTTAGATACGCTTGAAGATGACCACATACCAGGTACAAACACCGAAGGTAAGGCCTCTGGAACAGAGTGTGACCCTGTGGATAAGAAAGAGAGGGAGTCGAGGCCATATGCAGTGACAAGGAGTTCACTCATGAGGGGAACAATGATGAGATGAGATGATGTGGATGAGATCACGAAACCGGATGATATTTTCCTCTTAGTACCAGAGTCCCGGAGATCTTCTAAAGAGTTAGGGTGAAAGCCAGAATTCGTGGAACATGTAGGGTCCAACGGCGTGGATAGGAAGAGTGATGAGCTCCTACTAAGTGAGTTCAAAGAGTTACCTGTGCAGTTGAAGGCCAGGACCTCCAGGATTATGATCCCTGTATTGTTACCTGTGCAACGTACCGATTAGGTAAGAAATAGGAGGATAATGCAGCATAATATATGGTTAATGAGATGGTGCAGGAGGGAGGATTTTGAATTATTGAGCTCTCTTTCAAGAAATGAGTGGTCTGTACCTGAAAGCCATTTTGCATCAAATCTGGAGTGGGACAAATATCCTTGTGGGAATACATGCTAGTGGTACCAACTCCTGGGTATTCAAACAACATTTGTAGGGAGGTTGGGAACCAAAGCACCAGGGCAGATAGTGGAGTAGAGGACGATATAAACCATAGAAGTGAGTGGTGGAGCAAGGAACCAGCAACCAGCTGAAGCAGTGAATGTGTCACTTTTGCAGAGATAGGTTGATGGGAAGGATATGGTCAGTTGGACCAGGCAAAATAATAGTTCGGCACAGACTAGAAGAAATTGGGGGCCCATTTCTATGCTGATATTTTCTGTTTCTATGATATATGGAGACAATTACACCGGGATAATTTAGGTAAGTACAAATATCATAGATTCAGCGTTTAACATGTAAATTAAACTAAATTGCGTTGAACCGTTTTCGTGGAACATTGCAATGAATGCAAGTGTCCCTTGTTATGAGCCTAAAAGGACCCCAAAACCCAGCAGTAATATACAATCACCAAGACAAATAGTTACCTAACCAAATATTGTTTTTAATTATCTTTAAACATGAAAATAGAATCAAACTTTTACTTAACTCTATTAACTTAACTAAACCCAATTTAACTCCCTTCTAATTCCATGCGCATGTGTATGTGATGTGTGTGTAAATGTAAATGTCATTCTTCCAAGTTCTCTGGTTGCAGGCCATTCTTGTACTGTGCACAGAATTTAACATGTATCAAGTTCCGTAGGCTTTGGTGTTTGAAAAGTAAATGTTTACCACGCAGAAGGTACTTGTAAAATTTGCAGAGAGTGATTTGCAGTTCCAGGATTTCCACAACTGAGATACCACCATTAGGCACATCAGTGCCTTGCTGATGAAACTTGTCCCATCAGGGATGTCCATCTTTCTTTCAGGCTATCACAGAGTGCATTTCTGTTTCATTTATTCAAGGAGAAATATCAGACAGATAGTCCTTCCAGCCATCCACCACTCTGGAGCTTCTGTTTCAGTTCTAACAAGCTTCTTGGCTTACAATGTACAGCTCGCTCTCTCTCTCTCTCTCTCTCTCTCTCTCTCTCTCTTCCTCTCTCTCTCTCTCTGTATCATCCTGACCTTCTCCAGCAAAAAATAGGAGTTATTTTTCTTGATCAAGCTTTTGCCTTTCTGTGCACTCGGTCAAAACCCTTTGCCAGCGAACATCTTTGTTCCAGATGTGCAAGACCTTTCTTGGGTGACCATTTCGGTCAATGAAGTGGCTCTGCACCGTTCCATTGAATGGGACAAGATACCAATGCAAAAGATGCTGCATTACAAAAGCCTAATGCATGGTCACGGCACGCAAGCATACACACTTGTACACGCAGTGCTGACTGCGACGCATCGCATGCTTCAACGTCATAAATGACAAAGGACTTTAATCATCAACTTAGCATCTCCATCCACTGTTCTATGATCTGGTTTTATTTGCTGCAGTGCATTCGGCCTGTTTTTTCAGATTTCCCGCACTAATTGTTATTATTCCACTTTGTTTTGCATATTCCCTGAGAATAAGAATGAACACCACGTGAAAATTGTACCGTGCGCCACGAAAGGGGAAAATAAGCTGTAAATTCTTATCTTGAAGCGCGATAAAGAGTGCCGCACCACCGCTGGAACAATCCAGTTATAGTATCATGCTTTAGTTTAGTGAGACTATCCTGAATTGCTTCAATAATTTGACTCCCGGAGCCAAATGAATCGCTGTGAAAACTAAACTGAAATAATCGCCATTGTTCGCTTTTGAATGGGTTCCCTTTGTTTTCCATAATTTCCTGAAGATATTTGCAGACGTTTATTGCATACTAAATTATTTCATTTCACGCAAATAGCTTCTGAATATCCTCGTAAAAATCTAAACACCATATGTCCATCTGCGTCTGATCTGCCAGTTTTAGTGCAATTGAACAGTAGCACAATGTTCGAGAAACGCATATTTGCCGATGTTGGAATCTTCGGCATCAATAAATTGACGCTGTCCCAATAAGGGGTATTCAGGTTCGCCTGAATGCATATCGTTGACACCTTCCCAGTCTTTGACAGCTCACACATGTGCCTAGATGTTTGCTGTTTCTTTCTTCGCTTTGCAAAATATCTTTGCACGCAATTGATAAGGCCCTCGAGATTTCTATATCTTGATGCTATTGAGCATCTGCAGCATCTCTTCTCTTGTGTGGATTCTCTTCAGGATTTACTTTCCCGAGTTTCCTCATAGTCATGGCTTTCACCCGGTAAAGACTATATACATTTCCGCACCTCCTAAGGTTCCATAGCTAAATAATATTGGTGATGTTTAAACGCCCCATTTCTCTCCCAAGTTAATATATTTGTAGCATGTTATAGCCCCCCCCCCCCCAACCCATTCAAACGATATCGCAGAGCCACCTTGTGGCCCTTTTTGCCTTCCTGATCTCATTTTAAGTGCATTCTTAATTTTTCTACTCTCCTTAACGGATCGCATGATCCCTTCTATATCGATATATTTTCCTTCACCAGAGTCTCCATAGATCTTGTTATCGGCTGTTTCACAATCCTATCAGCCATGTCGTTTCCCCTCACTGGATCACGCTGACCATTTCCATCTACCAAACTCCCCCGATCTTCCTTTGAAAGCCTTCCACTTGTCAGATGCCCTGATAACTAGTTTAGAACTTTCAACTTTGGGCCAATCCTGTCTTTTCCAGTAATTTCAACACTGAAGGGGTTACCGTAACTGGTCACGAACTGATCTCCGATGGACATTTCAGATACTTTCCCTGCTACGTTCCCCAACATGTCGTCCAGTATCAGGCCCTCTCGGGTAGGGACGAATATATTTTTATTGTTGAAGATAATTTAATTGCCGACGTGAAATTATTATTTTTTTAATAATTTTTTATTTTTCACCCCATAAATCACATTAACCATGATACACATTTTTTCCTTTTCACACATATACAATGTCATTTTCTCCCCCCCACCTCCCTCCTCCCCTCCCACCCTCCCCACCTCCCCCCTCCCGTCCATTTAAGGTATAAAATCTAGGATACATTAAACCAGTCAGACAATGTTGTCATTCAATAAAAATACACCAAAAATTCCACTGAGTCCAGTCTTTTCATTTCCTTTTCCTTCCGTTAACTTAGGTAGTGATTGTCCCCGGTAGGTTTTCGCTATTGTGTTTAATATAAGGCTCCCATATTTGTTCGAATATTTCAATATTATTTCTTAAACTATATGTTATTTTTTCTAATGGAATACATTTATTCATTTCTATATACCATTGTTGTATTTTCAAATTATCTTCCAATTTCCTGGTTGACATAATACATTTTTTTGCTACGGCTAGAGCTATCTTAACAAATCTTTTTTTGTGCATCCTCCAAATCAATTCCAAATTCTTTGTTTTTTATGTTACTTAGGAGAAAGATCTCTGGATTCTTTGGTATATTGTTTTCTGTTATTTTATTTAATATCTGATTGAGATCTTCCCAAAATTTTTCTACTTTTTCACATGTCCAGATTGCAGGAATTGTTGTTTCCATTTCTTTTTTACATCGAAAACATCTATCAGATACTGTTGGGTCCCATTTATTTAACTTTTGAGGTGTAATGTATAGCCTGTGTATCCAATTATATTGTATCATACGTAACCTCGTATTTATTGTATTTCTCATCGTTCCAGAGCATAACTTCTCCCATGTTTCCTTTTTTATCTTTATATTTAAATCCTGTTCCCATTTTTGTTTAGTTTTACCATTTGTTTCCTCATTCTCCTTTTCTTGCAGTTTTATATACATATTTGTTATAAATCTTTTGATTATCATTGTATCTGTAATCACATATTCAAAGTTACTTCCCTCTGGCAAACTCAAACTGCTGCCTAATTTTTCCTTCAAGTAGGATCTCAATTGGTAATATGCCAGTGCTGTATCTTGAGTTATATTGTATTTATCTTTCATTTGTTCAAAGGATAATAATCTATTTCCTGAAAAACAATTTTCTATTCTTTTAATCCCTTTTTTCTCCCATTCTCTAAAGGAAAGGTTATCTATTGTAAAAGGGAGTAACTTGTTTTGCGTCAATATTAGTTTTGGTAATTGATCATTTGTTTTATTTCTTTCTACATGAATCTTCTTCCAAATATTGAGTAGATGATGTAATACTGGAGAAGTTCTATGTTGTACCAATTTTTCATCCCAGTTATATAATATGTGTTCAGGTGTCTTTTCCCCTATTTTATCTAATTCGACGTGAAATTATTGAGGCAAATGGAAATGCGAGGTTGCCAAGCAATTCATTCCTTCTTGAATGTTGTTTGTGGCGCAACAATAAAAGTTCTACTTTTGGAAGGATGGATTAATGAATGGTTGTATCACGTACCAGGAACACAAAGCACTGCTAGTATGTGATCGTAAATTAGAAACAATATTGCTGTTAGCTGTAATTTGGCAAGTTAATACACAGGGATTCAAGAAAGCAGAATCAACAAAAGTTGGAAAGAATAAAATGAGAATCGTTTTGGATCAATATCGTGCGCAGAAAAGCTTACCAGGAAGAGCAGTCATAGCCAAGATGGGATAGTAGATAACTTGAATTCCTCGGACCAGATAATATATTCGCCATTGAAATGGGTGTTTATCCAGTGTCAAAAACAGTTCGAACGCCCAGAAAATATTCTTCCTTGTGGTAGGATAATTCTGATCCACGGTTCCTATATCCCTATCAGTGAACATTTGTGCAGATGTAAATCCTTCTAGAGACTGGCAAAGCGGGAGCTGATACCCTCACTTTCAACTAACTGCAACTGCAAAATAAATACCACATTAATAGAGGAAGCGAATCTCTTGTGACATATTCAGATCCACTGAGGCTGTCGTTAATTATGTGCGCCAAAACAAACATGTTGATTCAACTCCTTTCCGCTCAACGTTTGTATCACAAAAAGTAGAACAGTTATCAGTCTGCACGTGTGTAAGGAATGGTCATCTTTTCGGTGATCCATCATGTCGCCGTTGATGCGAGAGAACCAGTAGACATAGGGAGGGAAATGAGGCTGTCAATGTTGTAGATCGTCTTTTCAAAACCTTAATAAGGGTCTCTTCTTGCTTGGCCTCTTGCTGTTGGTCCTCCCCTTCTGGGCTGCTCATCTGTCGAGCCTTCTGCTGCTGCTCTTCTTGCCGTTCACCCCATCAACTTTCTTCCTCACCTGGTACTACACTCCCTCTCCTGCTGCTTTCCTCATCTTCCTGGTGTTGGGTGTCCCTCAGCTGGTCATGCCTTGGTTGCCCTCTCCTTGGCAGAGCCCCCCTCCTGTCGGTGGTTTCCTTTACCTTAGATTGTGCAGTTGCGCACTTTTGTTTGGCTCAGAGAGCCATTTTTCCAGTCCACCGATCGGGGTTCGCAATTCTGTAGGGCAGGGACTGACCTCAAGGGTTGGGCGCTCCTCATCACCACAGTGTCCTGTTCCTTCCTGCAGGTAAGGCATTCTTCCTTCTTCTCTGGTGACTTTTTTCTTCTTTTTTTCCAGCTGTTCTTACTTTCTTCTTGTTTCTCTTCTCTGTATCTTTATCTTCTATTTCTTGTACTCTATTTCTATTAAGCTTTGCTTTTTCCTAACTTTTTTTCTATTTTCCTGGAGAGGGCTGGTTTTCATGACTGGCCACTACTCCATCACGTGACTCCAATTATGCCCTTCTGGTTTATGCCAAACTATTTTTCTTCCAGAACATTTCCCTTTTCACCCTTAACCCATGCCCTCTGTTTAGTGTCTAAAAATCTTACTTATATTTACTCTATCTCATAATTTTGTATTATATCCATCAACTCTCCCCTCATTCTTCAACACTCCAGAGACATTCCCTGTAACTCCCTTCCTGAAGTGCTGGCAACATCCTAGTAAACCTTCCCTGCACTCTTTCAATTTTATTGATATCTCTCCTGTAGTTATAAGAATTGCACACAGCACTCTAAATTTGGCTCTACCAATGTCTTATACAATAACTAACCAAATCTTTAAGGACATTAATGAGATATTTATAGTGTATTCGATCTTCCAGAAGACATAACTGTACTCACTATACTATTGGCTGAAGAACAAGTGCATTAACATGCGTTCAATCTATAATCAATGTAATGCACAGCATCTGTATATGTGAGCTGTGTTTATAGCCTGTCTGCATCTATCCTGACTAAGCATGCCCAAACCTATGCAAAATTATTTGCATCGCACTTGCATTGAGTGCATACTCGGTCATGCTTGGACTGACCAAAACAGCTTGTTTTATGGGCAATATACAAGTAGATTTAAAATATGACAGGAAATCACAAAAATATGCCATATCTAGAAAAGTGTATGTGATAGGACAGTAATAAGGTGATTTTCATGACCAGCTGCCAAAAATTCAAAACATAAACCCAAAGGTGTTTAGTGAATAAAATCTTCATTGTCCAGTATTATTACACTGATCCTATAATAATTTGGAACACTTTGAGTACAATGGCTTGGAAAGGAATTTATCACTCTATCAATTATTCTTCTTTCAATAATACTTCTCTGCTGCTTATGTGAAGTTGTTTTTCATCTGATCATTCAGTTATAAGTTGTCACGAAATGATAAAAATAAGTGAATGAGAAAGTAGATTGTAAGAATATGTTAAAAATGTAAGTTTTAACTTGGTGACTGGAAGAGAAAAGGGGGGCTGCATTCTTTTCTTATTACCAGCCTGGGAGATGATAAGAAGATCCTTAATTGGTAGAATGGAGTGAGACTAACAGACAAATCCAGAGATAATTTAATGAATGTATACTTATAAGGTCCCTTCGAATGGACCAGAAACTAAAGTATGGAAACTAGACATTAAGTGATGTTGTAAGAAATCAGTAGTTCCAAATGCAGCTGTTCCACGAATGTCGCATTGCACAGTAAATTGGAGACCGCACCGCTATTATGGCACATTTTTTTCTCTATGTGGTGACATGTTTTTAATTTAACTAGGCATTATTTTCATACAAGATGTTTCTATTCAGGGATGCTGAGATGCAAATAAAGAGATACTTATTTAAATTTTATATAATCATAAATGGGGTCGACTTTAACTCATAAAAAGACATCTTTTTTACATTTTCATTGATTTAGAATTAGATAATTACCAGATCTCTTTTATTTACTTAGCGCTGGCAGTGGCCAAGAAATGTATAGCGATTACTTGGAAGAATAGAAATGTATTGTCTTTAGATAGGTGGTATTCAGAGATGCAGTTTTGTTTGGTTATGGAAAGAATATCTTTTTCTATACAAGATAAGATGTCTGACATGATAATTTTCTGACGCTCATTCCACTGCTGCATGATCGTATTCTCGTTTAAATAATTTAAAGCATTGTACCTCTGCCCATTCGCATAACTAAGGCTTTCTGTGAAGTGAAATTAACGTGCAAGCTGCAGATGCTGGAACATTAAGCAAATGAAGAAGTGCCGGAGGAGCTCAACAGGTCTTATAGCATCCATGGGTACAAATAGTCAGTCAGCCTTTGGGGTCTAAATCCTTTATCATGACCAGAGGGAAGGGGTAAAATTAATTATCTAAGGGAGGAATAAAATTTCTGGGGCTCATAGTTGTTGTGTATAGGGCAGAGGGTTCTAAAGATGAAGAGGTAGGCAGAGGGAGACACGACTAGGAAGGAAGAAAATATAGAGAGGGGTAAATAAGTACAGGAGTGGGGAAAGAAATGTTGGAAAGTGTTTGCGGTATCTAACATAAGGAAAATCGATGTTTAATGCTATTAAGTTTAAACTGTCCATGAAGAATATGATGTATTGTTCCAGAAATTTACATTTAGCGTCACTCAACAAACGATGAGGACACGAACTAACGCGTCATTGTAGGAAGAGTTGGGGTAGTTCAAATGATTGTCTACAGCAAGCTTAGGTTAAGAACTACAAACACAGATATTGTGTTCAGTAAAGCAGCCAGCTAATCTGAGATTGGTCTCACCAATCAAGATGATTCCACAGCGAGTTCAAATCATGTAGTGGATGAGGCTGGAAAATGTCCATGTAAAGTTTTATCTCACTTAGGACGACAGTTTATGTTCCTGATGAGCGAGAAAATGCAGCGACAAGTTTAGAACTTTCTACAATTAGAGCGAGCTGTGGTGGATGGGATGGAAATGTGAGTGAGAATGGAAGAGTGAACCAGAGGGTTTAGGACAGAAAGATCCCGGCGAAAATGAAGAAGAATTGAGAGGGGACGATATGGTTGTTAGTGGTATCACATCGAAGTTGACGGAAGTGTCAAATAATATCTCGGATGTGGATGATGAAGAAGAAGAAAGTGAGGACCAGAGATACTCGGTCCTTTTTCTTCCTGTGGTAGGTGGTCAAAGACTGAATTAGGAAAATAAGAGGAGATACAAACGTGGGCTTTATCATCGCCAGTAAGGAGCGATCCGAGTTTATCAGAGAAAGGGGTTATTTCGGATGTCACGGATTGGAAGTCATTATCCAGGGAACAGATAGAGTGGAGACAGACAAATAGTGAGAAATGGAAAAAATCCTTCCAATGGACGATATATAATCCCAGTAGCTGTTAGATTAAGTGAGTTGAGTCTCACAGTTAACCCTCACAGCTAAATGAATTACCCACCAACCAAGAGAGGAAATAGATGTGTCCGTTTTGCTGTTCTATACTAAAGCTCGTTCTCACCAATTCATGAAGGAACTCTTGCCGGCCTAATGGTTTTCCATGAGCATCACTATAATCTTTTGTCTTGGAGCCAAGAGACTGGGGCCCAGCTGTCGGGCGATGCTCACTAGCCCTGTAAAAGAAGAATAATGCATGATACGTAATTTAAAATCAATTCAACAAACGGTGATTGACAGACGAGAAAAGATGCAGAGGCCGAGAAATCTGAAACATAAATAAAACTCTGGCAATATTCAGAACATCAAATAGCAACAACAAAGAGAGAAAGTGAAAATGTCAGTTATTCTCATATTTCCGCAACGTTGGCTATTTCCTGCTTCTCCACTTGTTAAAGTGCATTTCTCTCACAGTCCGACTCTGTAGTTGTAACTAGCATTCTCGATGATGCAATGGCTTGAAAACAACCTTCCTCGTCCCCACTTGAATCTTACCGTCAGTTTCATTCCGATAAACTCCGTCTGAAAATCTCTTTGAAACTTTTTAGCACCCTGAATGTTACACTTATTTTGTAACGTTGCTTTGTTATCATCTCTCCCATTCTATTTTCACATTCAAAATCCCATACATATTTTCTCATACTCAATCGCACTTCCATTTTTACTCAAGGAATTTCCATTGAATTCTCTCAATATTAAAATTAATTGCTTTCACTCTGAGAATATAATTGCAGTTCCATCACAGAGATAAATTCAATGGCATGTTTTCATTTTTTAATCTCATTCCTGCTACGTCGCTCTGAGTCTGATATTACACTTTCCTCTTTCTGAACTGATCTCATAGAATCTCCATCCCATGTGCAGTATTTGAACTGCATATTGGAACTTGATTCCCTCTCTCTCGACATTTGACACCAACTCTTACATGCTTATAATTTCACTCCCTCTCTTCGTTTTACAGATATGGTTCCCTGAGGGAATTTCGTCTTTGTTCATTCTTCGAGAAGACCATCTATTTCCTTTCTCGGAGAAAATCTCTCCACTAACACCTCTATTCATATTTTTTATGACTGTGGAGATCAAGCCTATTTTCAAATTATAAACGTTATTTCAATTCCTAAAATCATGGCTTATTGTCATTTTGTCACTCAATGTTTCGCACTTCATTCCCAGATTCTGTTCCCTGATTCTGAGAATCTCCATCAATTCGCTTATTTCTTGAACCGGATTTCTGTTCCCCAAGTGTCCGAATTTCACATTCGTCCAGTCATTTGAAAGCTCATTCCTATTCCTTTTGCACTCATCCTCTCAACCGTGTTCTTCTGGTTGAATGTTCCATCCTCGTTCGAATTCTCTCACTCGCTTACGATCATATTTTATCCTTTTACCACTGACATAAGACGAAACAGAAATATCCATTCCTATATCCTGCCACTTTCGCGTTCCACTTTCACCAGAAGTTTTCATATTCCTCCAAGCATAAAGCTTTGATGGGTTCTTTCACACTTTTAGTCTCATTCCCTTTGCCGCAGTCTGGGAATGTCATTCCAATTTCGTCATTTTGGGAATCTTCTTCCGATTTCCTTAAACTTAAAAATGATGACTCCATTCTCGATCTCTGCCTCATTCCCGCTGTTTGAAAATTTACATGCTCTGGTGTCCAAGAGTGAATCATAAAGGCTACATCTATTGCATATTTGTGATTAAACATACTATCGAATATTCAACAGCGGTCAAATTTAGGTTTGCCTAGATGTGGAAGGAGCATGTTTACTCTTTGTGTTGGAATGGGGAAGAGAGATTGAGGAGGAGAGAGCGTGATGGTAAGAGGAAGAGAGGGAGGGAGAAGGAGGGAAAGACTCATAGATGGAAATATACAAAGATGAATTGCTGCCATTTCAGACGACTTGAACCCCGAGATCCACCTCACAGATACAAAAATATAGTCGTTGGTATCTGAAACATGTTTGTGTCATACAAACATGCACTGCAGTAGGATTGAGCTGTTGCCTATAAATATACTGAATTTATATGTTCAATAGCACATTTACCGCACTCGGAGTCCATGTACAACAAATGACATTCTCTCAGGATCTTCTCATTCACTGAGAGAGACACGTTTTCCGAAGTCTTAGAGGAGGGACGCTGTTTTGAGCTTCCTGACATTGCTTGAAGTTAAGTGCCATCGACTGGTTCGGTCTGTCCTTGGATGAAAATGCGAACAGCTGACTTGGCCAGTGGAATGGAACATGAGTTGCACCAGGTGCGGTTATAGGTCACGCGTGAGCTTCTGAGTGAAATACCCAAAGGTATTGAGGTTTGTGGGAGATGGTTGTGTGGATCCCGATTCCGCAGGGTGCTCACACGAAATGACTGAATTCAACTACAGTCTTGGTTGGATCATTCTTTAATCTGCAGATTGGGTTAATTTCATTCACCGCTACTACTGAACTGTCATTCAGGAATCAGTGACAAAAGTCCCCCCGAGCAGCTCCAATACATTCTTTTTTTTCCTGATCGGGAGCATTCTGAATAATGTAACACCAATCATAATCGACCTCATCTTTTAACAACCAATAATTAGTTCCTCTCATATACAAAGTATCTCTAAGTTAGTACGCTTGCTGTATAATATTTTACCAATCCTAAGACCACAGCTTATCAATACTAAAGCTAGTTTCTCACATCTGCGAAGTCTCAGGGTGCTAATCGGTGCAGGTGCATATCAACAAATGCTCTATTGTTCTCTCAGATGCTGCTGCGACCTTCATTGTTCTGACATATTTTGTGTGTCAGCTTTTAGCTAATTTCTATCTTCTGAGCATCATGTTGCTGAGCACGACTACACTAAACTAGCACCTAGTTCTACCAACAGTTTAGCCAACGTCCTCTGTTGCTAACGTTGTGTGTGACTAGCAGGCCCGATGCACGAGTGGCAGAACATGACACAGCGGTTGACGTGAGTGAACAGTGGACAGTGTGAGCGACCGGCAGACTCCATTGTAAAGCAAGAGACATTGACATCGATCTGGCCGGCCAGCCTTGTGTGTGTGTGTGTGTGTGTGTGTGTGTGTGTGTGTGTGTGTGTGTGTGTGTGTGTGTGTGTGTGTGTGTGTGTCTGCGTCTGTGTGTGTCTGTGTGTGTGTGTGTGTGTGCCCGTGTGTGGATGTGTATGTGTGTGTTTAAGTGTGTGTGTGTGTGTGTGTGTGTGTGTGTGTGTGTGTGTGTGTGTGTTCATGTGTGAGAGAGTTATCAAGAGCTACTCTGTGGCTCTACAGCGGAACGTTATATTGAGTTTCTAAATCGCAGGAGTTACTGAGTTATTTTGATGCTAATTCTTGATCTGCTCCGCTGGTTTGCATTTTCCATGCCCCGTCGGTATTCCATAAAGATTGGAATTGTTTTATGAATTTAAATAGTTGTACTTTTACACGTTAATCGCTCATTCTAACGTCTAATTTCATTGTGAAGATTTTAATGTTATTTTTATTTTAAGATATTTTGTAGGTCTGATTTGACGTTCCACTTAAAAGTTTATCGTAATTATGATTCGTTGAATTGGTACCTGCTGCTTTATATTGGGTGCATGCCTTAGGGTATTTGAACTAATGATAAAATATTGTTTACAACTTCTGCCTGGCACTGGCTTTGGACGTGTTCAATTAGATTCCTCGACTTCGTCAGTCGATGTTCCAATGGTACACCAAACGGTATTATCGTCGTATTTGTTTAGGTAAGAACCAATGCATAACTTTGTAACCTAATAAATGTATTATGAGCTCTACCAATTTAGCTACCTTTCTACCTCGGCACAGCCACGGTATTTCTGAGCTCTATACTATTTTCAGTTACTGCATGAGGTTCGGTTTGTTTAATGTATCGGGAATGCAAGAACAGATTGAATTCCTTGTGAGGTACGAAGCATTATTTTAATTGCAGGTCCCATGGTCATCGTCGTAGATGAACTAGTTTGTGTCATTTGAAGTCTGTTTAATTTTGATCATTACTTCGAGGGACTTTACTCCGAGGTTTCCTTTAGGATTACATCAATCTCTCTTTGCCTCTGAGGGGTGATATTTTATTTGATCACACCTCGTTGTCAAATTAATTATTTAAATTGCGCCTGACGATAAAGATTTCTTGGCTCCTCGCGTCATTGAGCACATTTCACAACTCGAGAGATGGAAGATTTCACTAGTTCCTTCAGTTGTTCCCTGAGCTTTTTCTGGGTAATGGTGTAAAGGGCCGTGTTTGTACAGCAGCTCAACAGCTGCAGCATGAAACCTAGGTCTTGCACAAAAATAGCTGGACTGACAAACACAACGCGAACATAATACAACTGGACCCATATGAAATACCCTGTGAACAGCGACCATAACAGGATGAAATTCGCCGAGATAGCATACAGCAAAGTGACGGATTTCCTGCGGCTCTCCATCTCTGGGTCTCGAAAACTCTCCCGACTGCTGGCACCTCGAAGTCTTCTGCGCACCCTGCTAGTCACCAGAATATGTCTTACAGTTAACCCATTGAGCAGCAAAATGAGGACAAATGGGATTGCCGGTGTGAAGATATGATGAACGAATGTGGCTGTTGCCCAGTTCTCTGATGTCAGAACACGTTCTCTTGTCAAACAAAACCAAGGGGTATTATCAACGAAATATTCACCTGTGAACATAAAATACCAGAAAATGTTCTTCGAAAAACTTAGCACGCTCACCGTTCCAAGTACAAACGTCGCCGTTTTCTCGGTGCAATAATTCCTTTTCATCTTCTGGTAACAAATGGCTACAAACCGATCAAAGGTGAATGCGACGGTGTACCAGACAGACCAATCTGTCACTGTATAAACAAGGACGGCGTGAATATTACACAAAGGGATGGACTTGAGGAAACGGAAGTAGTACCTGTAGGCAATTGGTATCTGCCTCATTATCAGATCGAAAATAACGATCAGTAGATCCGCCGCCGCCATTGCAAGGAGGTAAAGCGTGACATTTTTGGACAGACCGCAGTTCCCTCGGGACAGGATCTTAATAGTCACTGATATTACTGTAAAAAAAGGAAAATAAATTATATTTCTGACGCTGAATAGAGTTCAGAAATAAACAGTAAACGACTGGTTACTTTACAAATCCCCCGAAACCTAAAGGAAGGTCGAGCCATGTTTATGGATTGAAACTGTGGGGAGAGTTGGTGACCAGAAACGAGCATCCTGCGTAAAAGCAATTCCTTGCCATGCATCTCTGCCGGGTTACATACGCATCTTACTCATAGCCAGGACTATGCACTGTGGGGTACTTCCAAAATAAATCCATGTGATTGATACCAGCTCGATTACCATAACTGCCGGCACTACAAGGGTGTTTACGTGTCCATTTTACCGTAATTTTAGAACACGTTCCATTCTCTTTGGCTTGGCTTCGCGGACGAAGATTTATGGAGGGGGTAAATGTCCACGTCAACTGCAGGCTCTTTTGTGGCTGACAAGTCCGATGCGGGACAGGCAGACACGGTTGCAGCGGTTGCAGGGGAAAATTGGTTGGTTGGGGTTGGGTGTTGGGTTTTTCCTCCTTTGTCTTTTGTCAGTGAGGTGGGCTCTGCGGTCTTCTTCAAAGGAGGTTGCTGCCCGCCAAACTGTGAGGCGCCAAGATGCACGGTTTGAGGCGATATCAGCCCACTGGCGGTGGTCAATGTGGCAGGCACCAAGAGATTTCTTTAGGCAGTCCTTGTACCTCTTCTTTGGTGCACCTCTGTCACGTGGCCAGTGGAGAGCTCGCCATATAACATGATCTTGGGAAGGTGATGATCCTCCATTCTGGAGACGTGACCTACCCAGCGCAGTTGTATCTTCAGCAGCGTGGATTCGATGCTGTCAGCCTCTGCCATCTCGAGTACTTTGATGTTAGGGATGAAGTCGCTCCAATGAATGTTGAGGATGGAGTGGAGACAACGTTGGTGGAAGCATTCTAGGAGCCGTAGGTGATGCCGGTAGAGGACCCATGATTCGGAGCCAAACAGGAGTGTGGGTATGACAACGGCTCTGTATACGCTTATCTTTGTGAGGTTTTTCAGTTGGTTGTTTTTCCAGACTCTTTTGTGTAGTCTTCCAAAGGCGCTATTTGCCTTGGCGAGTCTGTTGTCTATCTCGTTGTCGATCATTGCATCTGATGAAATGGTGCAGCCAAGATAGGTAAACTGGTTGACCGTTTTGAATTTTGTGTGCCCGATGGAGATGTGGGGGGGCTGGTAGTCATGGTGGGGAGCTGGCTGATGGAGGACCTCAATTTTCTTCAGGCTGACTTCCAGGCCAAACATTTTGGCAGTTTCCGCAAAACAGCATGTCAAGCGCTGAAGATCTGGCTCTGAATGGGCAACTAAAGCGGCATCGTCTGCAAAGAGTAGTTCACGGACAAGTTGCTCTTGCGTCTTGGTGTGAGCTTGCAGGCGCCTCAGATTGAAGAGTCTGCCATCCGTGCCGTACCGGATGTAAACAGCATCTTCATTGTTGAGGTCTTTCATGGCTTGGTTCAGCATCTTGCTGAAGAAGATTGAAAAGAGGGTTGATGCGAGAACGCAGCCTTGCTTCACGCCATTGTTATTGGAGAAGGGTTCATCCAAATGCTGAGCTTTATTCCATATAATTAACCGGTGCAGAGAGAAAGACATTTAAAATCTGGAGATGTATGTTGGGAGGAATCTGGGTAATTTATTGTTGGGAACAGATTGAGCACGGTGGCATTTTTGGGGGGGTTGTTGACCAGTAAACTCAATAAAGATCTTCTCCGGTAGGTTGAAATTCATTTCTGTTCGTGTTTTGACATGGTTAGTAGCTCCAATCCACTTCTTCGCAATCTGATTAACCTCTTTGAGATTGCATCGAAAATTTACTTCCTTCCAGGTCTCCAGGTGGCGCTCATGGAGTGAACACATTTTGGTTTTTGCTCCATAAAATATACTATTTTTAACCTGTATCCACCTTTGAACTAACTTCACAGAAGTCAGAAAGATCTTTATTATTGCTCTAATTATACTTGAGTCTGAAAATTTTGAAGAAATGACTGAAGGAAAAGCTACACGAGCTGAAACCCGGGCAGAAGAAGGTAACGGCCGAGAGAAGAAACAACCAGACATTAAACTAAGTGAGATGACCTTCGCTGACTTTTTAAAATTCTTTCATGATGAATTCAAAGATGTTTGTCGCAAAAAAGACCTAGCTGAACTTCGTACAGCTTTAATTGCCTCAGAAGCTGAAACCAAAAAACAACATACCTTAATTGCAGCTCTTCAAACTGAAGTTCAACAAAAAGAGATTAGACTGACTGAGGTCGAACAGAAACTTTCCAAAGCAATTAAACAACTAGAAGTGCTCCAGCTGAAAAGCATTCATTCAGAGAACCGTTCCAGAAGACAAAATATTCGTTTGGTTGGAATTCCTGAAGGCATTGAGAAAGGAGATCTCCTGACGTTTTTTGTCGAGCTTTTAAAAGAAGCATACCCATCCGAATTCCCTGCTGATCCACCGTTACTTGATAGAGTACATCGTATCTGGAACCGAAATGCTGAAGCTTCCAAACCCAGAGTGGTGATGGTCCGTATGCATTACGTGAGTACAATGGATAGATTGATTCGTACAGCCAGAAGACTTGGAAATGTGACTGTTCGTGGCTTTAGTCTAAGAGCCTATGAAGATTTTAGTCCGGAGGTAGTACGCGCTCGAAGACTGTTTAAAGATCTGATGTCCGAATGTTTTGAGAAGAAACTGAAACCTGCGCTGCTGTATCCTGCGAGGCTCAGGATTTCTCTGGAGAACCAAGCTCGTCAAATATTCGACTCCGTGTCTGCAGCACGGAACTAGCTGTCGGCTAATTTCCCGTCTAGCGTGACCTCTCAGCCCGAGTGACCGATAAAAAATGCGGTAGATATCGGTCTTTTTCAGGTTAATAGTCAGATTCTGATTTCTGACCATTCGAAAAGTAATAGATCATTATAGCTCTAATTATCCTGTTCATCTTTAACACATTTTTATATATTTTCTTTCTCCTCTGTGAGAATTTTTTTTTAAATATATAAGTGTATGTTTAATTTTATATTAATCTATTTTATTTCTGAATTACTGAAAATGGCGATTTTTTATTTTTTGTTTATTAAAACTTTTCATGGTTTTTTTTACATTCGCCATTTTCTAAACTAATTTTAAAATGATTTAACTCTTTATGACTTTGTTTTATCAGTAGGTACTACACAATTACGATTTTTCTTTTATTTCTTTTTAAATATTTTTCTTTCAATATTTAGTATTTGATTTTAGCTTGAGTTCTCCTTTTTATAAGTTTAGGTGGTGGATCTTAACTTAATATTAGGAGCTGCCGTCTGAAGACATGGGGGTAGGTTTAGTATTATCTCTTCTTTTCTCTCTGATCACTCTCTGGTCAGATGGGGGGTGGGTTTTGTTTTTCCTTCAGGGGTTTTTATGTTTCATTTTCTTTTGTTTTTTCTTGATTTTTCTTATAGAACTACAGATATGGCTGACACGTCATCATTTCCGGTCCTTCCTTATATCTTAATTCTTCTTCCGGGCGCATGGGTCCCTGCTTTGATTAACCCTTTATATACTGGAGGGTTGACCTAAGTAATGGATCAAAACATTAATTTTGTCTCTTGGAATGCTAATGGTCTAAACAACATGTTTAAAAGGAGGAAGGTCTTTAAAGTATTCCAGAGACTGAAAGCACAGATTATTTTTTTACAGGAGACTCATGTGAGGAAGGAGGATAATCTGCGTTTTTTTAAATCTTGGAAAGGCCCACAATTTCATGCCAACTCATGCTCTAAGACTCGAGGTGCATCTATTTTTATTGATCCCTCTATTACATTTGTTCAACATGACATCACTGTAGACCCTAATGGCAGATTTTTATTGGTTACTGGGTTATTATTCAATATTAAGGTTGTCATGGTTAATGTTTATGCCCCGAATGTAGATCACCCTGAGTTTTTTAGATCTTTGTTTACTATTTTACCCAATTTAAATAAATATCATTTAATAATGGGTGGGGATTCTAACTGTTGTCTGAATCCCCTGCTAGATAGGTCGAAACCTTCACAGCTCCTACCAAATAAATCGGCTACATATATTAACTCTTTCCTTACTAACTCTGGAGCTGTTGATATTTGGAGATTTCTTCACCCGACAGATAAAGAGTTTTCCTTTTTTTCTCATGTATACCATTCATACTCGAGAATTGATCACTTTTTTATTGATTCACGTTTTATTCCACTTGTAACTGCTTGTAAGTATGACATTATAGCCATTTCGGATCACTCTCCATTACAACTCTCTCTTAAATTCAAAGACTCTGTTTCTACTATTAAGCACTGGTGTTTTGATGTTACATTATTGCAAGATTTAGACTTTGTAAAATTTATGAAAGAACAAATTAACTTTTTCTTTTCAACAAATTACACTACGGAAATTTCTTATGGAATATTGTGGGATACATTCAAGGCTTATATTCGTGGTCAAATTATTTCTTACTCAGTAGCTTTGAAGAAATGCATCAAAAACAAGATTCATCTATTGGTTGAGAAGATTAAAGACATTGATAAGAAATATGTGACTGATCCTACTGAAGAACTTTAGAAAGAATTGAACTGCAGATGGAATATAATTTGTTACTTATATCTTCGATTGAAAACCAGCTAATTAGATCTAAATCTGATTTTTATGTGCATAGTGAGAAATCGGGTAAACTGTTAGCTAATCATCTGAAGAATATTTCAGCTAGACGCCAAATTGTGGAGATTCGCAAACAGAATGGAGAACTGACTGTTAACCAGGAAGAGATAAATCAATCTTTCCAAAATTTTTATACATCCTTATATAGTATAGAATCCCCTCAAGACCTTAGTAATATGTTTAATTTTTTAGAACATTTGAAATTCCCAAAAGTATTACCTCAAGATAACTTAGAATTAAGTAAACCCATTACAGATTCGGAGATCAATAATACTATTTTCTCACTGAACTCGGGGAAAGCACCAGGTCCCGATGGATATTCTGTGGAATTTTATAAAGCTTTTTCTTCTACTCTCTCTCCCTGGCTGATTAAGATGTTTGATGAATCTATCACATTGGGTAAACTACCACAATCATTTTACAGAGCTACGATTTCTCTAATCTTGAAAAAAAATAAAGACCCGACCGAATGTTCTTCTTATAGACCTATTTCTTTGTTGAATGTTGATTCTAAGATCTTCTCTAAAATTCTAGCGACAAGGCTAGAGAAAATATTACCATATATTATCTCTGAAGACCAGACTGGATTCATTAAAAATCGTTATTCCTCCTTTAATATTAGAAGATTGATGAATATTATTTACACTCCTTCACATAAGTCTTCAGAATGTGTTATTTCACTAGATGCTGAGAAGGCCTTTGATAGAGTAGAATGGCCTTATTTATTTACAGTTCTTGAAAAATTTAATTTTAGTCCGATATTTATATCTTGGATTAAACTTCTTTATAATTCCCCAGTTGCCTCGGTTTTTACTAATACCCAAAGATCGCCATATTTTCGATTATTTCGGGGCACCAGGCAAGGGTGCCCCCTTAGCCCTTTATTATTTAACTTAGCTTTAGAACCTTTGGCAATTGCTATCAGAGAAGCACCCAATATTACTGGTATTATTCATTGCAGGGATATTCATAAATTATCACTATATGCAGATGATTTATTGTTATATATTTCCAATCCTGAAAATTCTATTCCTGCTGTTTTACCTTTATTAGCCCAATTTAGTAATTTTTCGGGATATAAACTGAATTTAAATAAAAGTGAATTATTCCCTTTTAATGGATGGGTCCCTATTTATGATAGTTTACCTTTTAAAATAGCTAGAGACCATTTTATATATTTAGGGATTAAGATTACTAAAAAACATAAAGATTTGTTTAGGACTAATTTTTTCCCTCTATTGGACCTGATCGGCAGTTTACTTACCAATTGGTCACCATTATCCCTATCCATGATAGGCTGAATTAATGCTATTAAGATGATGATCTTACCTAAATTTTTATATATATTCCAAGCTATACCTATTTTTGTTCCTAAATCTTTTTTTGATAAGGTCGATTCTAAACTGTCCTCGTATATCTGGCAAAACAAGAATCCTAGATTGGGGAAAAAGTATTTACAGAAATCTAAACTAGAGGGAGGGTTGGCATTACCCAACTTTAGAATTTATTACTGGGCAATTAATATTAGTTACTTAAGGTATTGGTTGAATTATTCAGAATTATCTCTAAATCCCCATTGGGTAAATTTAGAAATTAAACCGATACAAAATTTTTCAATTAGCTCTATTTTGGGAGCTGCTCTCCCTTTTACTCTTAATAAATTATATAAACAAATTGATAATCCAATGGCTAAACATACACTACGTATATGGTTTCAATTCCGGAGATTTTTTGGCCTAAGTAATTTTATCTTGGAAACTCCTATTGTACTAAATTTCCTTTTTCATCCCTCTCTAATTGATCAAGCTTATTTACTCTGGAAAGTTAAAGGTATAACATGCTTTTCGGATTTATTCTTGGATAACTCTTTCATGTCATTTGAACAATTATCCATGAAATATGATTTACCTCGATCTCATTTCTTTCGATATTTGCAGATTAGGAGTTTCTTAGTTTCGACTTTACCCTCTTTTCCCAATCGGGAGACTACGACTGTTTTAGAGGATATACTATATTCAAAATTCCCTCCAAAAGGTGTGATATCTAAATTATATAATATAATTACAAAAATAAATTCTGGGACTTTTGAAAAGTTTAAAAATGATTGGGAAAGAGAACTCAACCTTCATATTTCTAATGAAAATTGGAATAAAATTCTGCAACTAGTAAACTCTTCTTCTCTATGTGCAAAACATTCACTAATACAGTTTAAAGTTGTTCATAGAGCTCATATGTCTAAAGATAAACTCCATCGCTTTTATTCTCTTATCGATCCTATATGTGATAAATGTCAATTGGAAATAGCTTCCCTTACACATATGTTTTGGTCCTGTCCCTCTTTACAGAATTATTGGAAGGGAATTTTTTCCATTATATCTACTGTTTTGAATATTGATTTACAACCACATCCCATTACTGCAATTTTCGGATTATCTATGATAGATTTGACTTATTTATCTCTTCCTGGGGATCGTATGATTGCTTTTCTTACACTAATGGCTAGAAGATCTATACTATTAAATTGGAAAGAGGTAAATCCTCCCACTGTTTTCCAATGGTTTACCCAAACTATATTATGTATAAATTTAGAGAAAATTAGAAACTCTGTCTATGAATCCCCTTCTAAGTTTGAGTTAACCTGGCGACCATTTATTCAATATTTTCATTTGTGGTGAGTTGATCTGGCTCTGTTTTCTTTCTATGATTATGTATGATAATTGGGCTGTAAGATGAGATCGGAGTGATCGGCGTGGTTTAGCTATATCTGTAGGTGTTTTTTTAAGTTTTTTTTAAATTCAGATTTGTTTTTTCTTCTTTTTTGGGGTTCTTTTTTCCTCTTTTTTCATATATTGTTATTAATTATATCTTTTTTTTTAGAGATAGTTCACACCCTAAACTGATCAAAAATTTTGTAATATTATTGTTTAATATCTCTGTATTAATTCATTACTTACTATGTATATTTTATATCTCTTTGAACTGTATGTGTTTATAAATTATAATAATAATAAAAAGATTGAAAGACAAAAAATTACTTCCTTGTCCTTTGATACTTGTCTCCCAATAATGTCGCTACACATGTGTTGGATTAGGGCGCCCACACTACGGGTGCTCAGCCGGTCAAAAATGCATTTACCCTGACCACGTCATAGGTAAGACATGCTTCCAATTGTAGCTCGTTAAAAAATTGTATTAAGGTATTAGAGCTTGGGTAGGATGAAATACGGAACGTTTGGGAGGCTGATGAGCTGCTAAACATAAATTACAGGGAAGGAGTCACACCCAGGAGACAGAAGGGAAAGGATAAGGGAACAGACAGTGGACGTAACCCTCAATAAAACGTATACCGTTTTAGATACGCTTGAAGATGACCACATACCAGGTACAAACACCGAAGGTAAGGCCTCTGGAACAGAGTGTGACCCTGTGGATAAGAAAGAGAGGGAGTCGAGGCCATATGCAGTGACAAGGAGTTCACTCATGAGGGGAACAATGATGAGATGAGATGATGTGGATGAGATCACGAAACCGGATGATATTTTCCTCTTAGTACCAGAGTCCCGGAGATCTTCTAAAGAGTTAGGGTGAAAGCCAGAATTCGTGGAACATGTAGGGTCCAACGGCGTGGATAGGAAGAGTGATGAGCTCCTACTAAGTGAGTTCAAAGAGTTACCTGTGCAGTTGAAGGCCAGGACCTCCAGGATTATGATCCCTGTATTGTTACCTGTGCAACGTACCGATTAGGTAAGAAATAGGAGGATAATGCAGCATAATATATGGTTAATGAGATGGTGCAGGAGGGAGGATTTTGAATTATTGAGCTCTCTTTCAAGAAATGAGTGGTCTGTACCTGAAAGCCATTTTGCATCAAATCTGGAGTGGGACAAATATCCTTGTGGGAATACATGCTAGTGGTACCAACTCCTGGGTATTCAAACAACATTTGTAGGGAGGTTGGGAACCAAAGCACCAGGGCAGATAGTGGAGTAGAGGACGATATAAACCATAGAAGTGAGTGGTGGAGCAAGGAACCAGCAACCAGCTGAAGCAGTGAATGTGTCACTTTTGCAGAGATAGGTTGATGGGAAGGATATGGTCAGTTGGACCAGGCAAAATAATAGTTCGGCACAGACTAGAAGAAATTGGGGGCCCATTTCTATGCTGATATTTTCTGTTTCTATGATATATGGAGACAATTACACCGGGATAATTTAGGTAAGTACAAATATCATAGATTCAGCGTTTAACATGTAAATTAAACTAAATTGCGTTGAACCGTTTTCGTGGAACATTGCAATGAATGCAAGTGTCCCTTGTTATGAGCCTAAAAGGACCCCAAAACCCAGCAGTAATATAAAATCACCAAGACAAATAGTTACCTAACCAAATATTGTTTTTAATTATCTTTAAACATGAAAATAGAATCAAACTTTTACTTAACTCTATTAACTTAACTAAACCCAATTTAACTCCCTTCTAATTCCATGCGCATGTGTATGTGATGTGTGTGTAAATGTAAATGTCATTCTTCCAAGTTCTCTGGTTGCAGGCCATTCTTGTACTGTGCACAGAATTTAACATGTATCAAGTTCCGTAGGCTTTGGTGTTTGAAAAGTAAATGTTTACCACGCAGAAGGTACTTGTAAAATTTGCAGAGAGTGATTTGCAGTTCCAGGATTTCCACAACTGAGATACCACCATTAGGCACATCAGTGCCTTGCTGATGAAACTTGTCCCATCAGGGATGTCCATCTTTCTTTCAGGCTATCACAGAGTGCATTTCTGTTTCATTTATTCAAGGAGAAATATCAGACAGATAGTCCTTCCAGCCATCCACCACTCTGGAGCTTCTGTTTCAGTTCTAACAAGCTTCTTGGCTTACAATGTACAGCTCGCTCTCTCTCTCTCTCTCTCTCTCTCTCTCTCTCTCTTCCTCTCTCTCTCTCTCTGTATCATCCTGACCTTCTCCAGCAAAAAATAGGAGTTATTTTTCTTGATCAAGCTTTTGCCTTTCTGTGCACTCGGTCAAAACCCTTTGCCAGCGAACATCTTTGTTCCAGATGTGCAAGACCTTTCTTGGGTGACCATTTCGGTCAATGAAGTGGCTCTGCACCGTTCCATTGAATGGGACAAGATACCAATGCAAAAGATGCTGCATTACAAAAGCCTAATGCATGGTCACGGCACGCAAGCATACACACTTGTACACGCAGTGCTGACTGCGACGCATCGCATGCTTCAACGTCATAAATGACAAAGGACTTTAATCATCAACTTAGCATCTCCATCCACTGTTCTATGATCTGGTTTTATTTGCTGCAGTGCATTCGGCCTGTTTTTTCAGATTTCCCGCACTAATTGTTATTATTCCACTTTGTTTTGCATATTCCCTGAGAATAAGAATGAACACCACGTGAAAATTGTACCGTGCGCCACGAAAGGGGAAAATAAGCTGTAAATTCTTATCTTGAAGCGCGATAAAGAGTGCCGCACCACCGCTGGAACAATCCAGTTATAGTATCATGCTTTAGTTTAGTGAGACTATCCTGAATTGCTTCAATAATTTGACTCCCGGAGCCAAATGAATCGCTGTGAAAACTAAACTGAAATAATCGCCATTGTTCGCTTTTGAATGGGTTCCCTTTGTTTTCCATAATTTCCTGAAGATATTTGCAGACGTTTATTGCATACTAAATTATTTCATTTCACGCAAATAGCTTCTGAATATCCTCGTAAAAATCTAAACACCATATGTCCATCTGCGTCTGATCTGCCAGTTTTAGTGCAATTGAACAGTAGCACAATGTTCGAGAAACGCATATTTGCCGATGTTGGAATCTTCGGCATCAATAAATTGACGCTGTCCCAATAAGGGGTATTCAGGTTCGCCTGAATGCATATCGTTGACACCTTCCCAGTCTTTGACAGCTCACACATGTGCCTAGATGTTTGCTGTTTCTTTCTTCGCTTTGCAAAATATCTTTGCACGCAATTGATAAGGCCCTCGAGATTTCTATATCTTGATGCTATTGAGCATCTGCAGCATCTCTTCTCTTGTGTGGATTCTCTTCAGGATTTACTTTCCCGAGTTTCCTCATAGTCATGGCTTTCACCCGGTAAAGACTATATACATTTCCGCACCTCCTAAGGTTCCATAGCTAAATAATATTGGTGATGTTTAAACGCCCCATTTCTCTCCCAAGTTAATATATTTGTAGCATGTTATAGCCCCCCCCCCCCCAACCCATTCAAACGATATCGCAGAGCCACCTTGTGGCCCTTTTTGCCTTCCTGATCTCATTTTAAGTGCATTCTTAATTTTTCTACTCTCCTTAACGGATCGCATGATCCCTTCTATATCGATATATTTTCCTTCACCAGAGTCTCCATAGATCTTGTTATCGGCTGTTTCACAATCCTATCAGCCATGTCGTTTCCCCTCACTGGATCACGCTGACCATTTCCATCTACCAAACTCCCCCGATCTTCCTTTGAAAGCCTTCCACTTGTCAGATGCCCTGATAACTAGTTTAGAACTTTCAACTTTGGGCCAATCCTGTCTTTTCCAGTAATTTCAACACTGAAGGGGTTACCGTAACTGGTCACGAACTGATCTCCGATGGACATTTCAGATACTTTCCCTGCTACGTTCCCCAACATGTCGTCCAGTATCAGGCCCTCTCGGGTAGGGACGAATATATTTTTATTGTTGAAGATAATTTAATTGCCGACGTGAAATTATTATTTTTTTAATAATTTTTTATTTTTCACCCCATAAATCACATTAACCATGATACACATTTTTTCCTTTTCACACATATACAATGTCATTTTCTCCCCCCCACCTCCCTCCTCCCCTCCCACCCTCCCCACCTCCCCCCTCCCGTCCATTTAAGGTATAAAATCTAGGATACATTAAACCAGTCAGACAATGTTGTCATTCAATAAAAATACACCAAAAATTCCACTGAGTCCAGTCTTTTCATTTCCTTTTCCTTCCGTTAACTTAGGTAGTGATTGTCCCCGGTAGGTTTTCGCTATTGTGTTTAATATAAGGCTCCCATATTTGTTCGAATATTTCAATATTATTTCTTAAACTATATGTTATTTTTTCTAATGGAATACATTTATTCATTTCTATATACCATTGTTGTATTTTCAAATTATCTTCCAATTTCCTGGTTGACATAATACATTTTTTTGCTACGGCTAGAGCTATCTTAACAAATCTTTTTTTGTGCATCCTCCAAATCAATTCCAAATTCTTTGTTTTTTATGTTACTTAGGAGAAAGATCTCTGGATTCTTTGGTATATTGTTTTCTGTTATTTTATTTAATATCTGATTGAGATCTTCCCAAAATTTTTCTACTTTTTCACATGTCCAGATTGCAGGAATTGTTGTTTCCATTTCTTTTTTACATCGAAAACATCTATCAGATACTGTTGGGTCCCATTTATTTAACTTTTGAGGTGTAATGTATAGCCTGTGTATCCAATTATATTGTATCATACGTAACCTCGTATTTATTGTATTTCTCATCGTTCCAGAGCATAACTTCTCCCATGTTTCCTTTTTTATCTTTATATTTAAATCCTGTTCCCATTTTTGTTTAGTTTTACCATTTGTTTCCTCATTCTCCTTTTCTTGCAGTTTTATATACATATTTGTTATAAATCTTTTGATTATCATTGTATCTGTAATCACATATTCAAAGTTACTTCCCTCTGGCAAACTCAAACTGCTGCCTAATTTTTCCTTCAAGTAGGATCTCAATTGGTAATATGCCAGTGCTGTATCTTGAGTTATATTGTATTTATCTTTCATTTGTTCAAAGGATAATAATCTATTTCCTGAAAAACAATTTTCTATTCTTTTAATCCCTTTTTTCTCCCATTCTCTAAAGGAAAGGTTATCTATTGTAAAAGGGAGTAACTTGTTTTGCGTCAATATTAGTTTTGGTAATTGATCATTTGTTTTATTTCTTTCTACATGAATCTTCTTCCAAATATTGAGTAGATGATGTAATACTGGAGAAGTTCTATGTTGTACCAATTTTTCATCCCAGTTATATAATATGTGTTCAGGTGTCTTTTCCCCTATTTTATCTAATTCGACGTGAAATTATTGAGGCAAATGGAAATGCGAGGTTGCCAAGCAATTCATTCCTTCTTGAATGTTGTTTGTGGCGCAACAATAAAAGTTCTACTTTTGGAAGGATGGATTAATGAATGGTTGTATCACGTACCAGGAACACAAAGCACTGCTAGTATGTGATCGTAAATTAGAAACAATATTGCTGTTAGCTGTAATTTGGCAAGTTAATACACAGGGATTCAAGAAAGCAGAATCAACAAAAGTTGGAAAGAATAAAATGAGAATCGTTTTGGATCAATATCGTGCGCAGAAAAGCTTACCAGGAAGAGCAGTCATAGCCAAGATGGGATAGTAGATAACTTGAATTCCTCGGACCAGATAATATATTCGCCATTGAAATGGGTGTTTATCCAGTGTCAAAAACAGTTCGAACGCCCAGAAAATATTCTTCCTTGTGGTAGGATAATTCTGATCCACGGTTCCTATATCCCTATCAGTGAACATTTGTGCAGATGTAAATCCTTCTAGAGACTGGCAAAGCGGGAGCTGATACCCTCACTTTCAACTAACTGCAACTGCAAAATAAATACCACATTAATAGAGGAAGCGAATCTCTTGTGACATATTCAGATCCACTGAGGCTGTCGTTAATTATGTGCGCCAAAACAAACATGTTGATTCAACTCCTTTCCGCTCAACGTTTGTATCACAAAAAGTAGAACAGTTATCAGTCTGCACGTGTGTAAGGAATGGTCATCTTTTCGGTGATCCATCATGTCGCCGTTGATGCGAGAGAACCAGTAGACATAGGGAGGGAAATGAGGCTGTCAATGTTGTAGATCGTCTTTTCAAAACCTTAATAAGGTGCAAGACAGTAGACAAATAGCAATGTTTTCGCATCCCAATGTCAAATTGCAGAAAGACTGTTTAATAAATTGCAATATTTAATCAATGATGTACAATAACAACGATTATAAAGTAGTTGTTTCTGGAACGATGTCAATGTTTGTGATACCCGACGGTCAATTTTGACTCTGTACAAATTTAGTTTCTGACATGTTCAATTCAACATGCTGCTATGAGAATAAACCATCAAGGTACCCGCTTGAGAGTAAACCATCAAGGTATCTGATCTGTTACATTATGCTATACTGAGAACATTTGTAGCTGGCAGTCTGCCAGTGGAAAGCATTGTGGTCTGACCGCTGGAGATCTTGCAGCTGTCCGTGATCTGAGTTAAATTCATGCTGTGCACAAATAAAGCAGGACATATCGTTAAAAAGGGGAACATTTATTATTTCTACATTCTAGTATCTGCAGAACATATTTTCGTATAATGAAGAAATGTGCTTCTGTCCCAGTATTTCCAAATATGCATTTTTTCTAGAATTCCGGGCTTTCTTGTATTTGAAACATTGCCACACATTAACAACTCAGTAATTATCAACAGAAGTAATATAGTTGGCAAGCCCAATGGCAAGCAAGACACATGAGGAATTTAATGGGTAGAAGTATGAATTGTGCTATTATGACAAAATGGACAGGAGGATACGAGGAAAACACCATGACATACTGGTAAATTAAATCGCAGGTCGTTGTATGAAGCAGGCAATACAAAGTAAGAAGGGAGTTAACAAACCTTGTGGACGTTTGGCATACATGGATAGGTTATGAACTAAGCGATAAGTCACCACTAAACTGTGGCAACAGATTTAAAACTCCATGATTTCAGAAAGAGCTAGAGGATATTCATAATGTGAAGATGTTAAACAAAGCGCTGTTGAACATGAGAAAAATAAATTAATTAAAGGCCTGTGATTGTTCTTCTTATTAAAAAAAATTAAGGGGCTTTTCGGTCCGGTTTTGCAATAGATTTAAGTTATCAGGAAAAGTAAATAAACTACAGGCATTATGTCAACCTTCCATAGGAGCTCTATAGAGAGCGTCCTGGCAGTCTGCAGCACGGTGAGGTACGGTTGCTGCAGAGAAATGGATCAGAAGACAGTTCACAGGACCATAAGAGCAGCAGAGAGGATCAATGGGGTCTACATCCTACCCCCTACCCAACCCCCCATCCCCACCCCTACTGCAATCGATGTGATTATTGTCTGAAGTGGACACGCAAAATCATTGAGGATCCCTTTTCCCCTGCAAGCAGCATCTTTCAGTTGCTCCCATTTGAAGGATGTACAGGAGTATTAGAGCAGCAGCACAAGGGTGAGGAATAGCTTCCTCCCACAGCCAGTGAGAAGGCTGAACCACAAAAGGAACTGCTCACACTAACCATCCGAGACTCTCACATGCATAAAATAATATCTATTTGTGTATTTGTACAGTTGAATTACTTGTCATGAATATGTATTGTTTCTATGCAAGTATGTTATGTCTGGTTGTGTTTCTGCATGCTTTGCACCAAGGACCAGTGAACGCTCTTTCGTCGGGTTGTACTTGTACAATCAGATGACAATAAACTTGATTTGAAAATATCAGAAGGACGGAGCAAATTCTGCACTTTTAGAGGCAATTAAAGAGACTTTATTGAGGGGAGATCCTATCTGAAAAATCAGAATTGACTTCAATTGGCTGCTGAGAATGACTCACTTGGGAGAATGTTCCAATATATCAGAATCCATAAGATATGAGAGAACCTAGCAAGCTAGATCTAAAATTCACAGTGATTATAATGCAAAGACAATGGTCTAGGGTTTTTGTTCCTCGAGTAGTTTTCTCTTACACAATGCCATTGCCGGGTTAGCAGGATGTACAAAGCAATAACAGAATGAATTCAATCGGAATTGAGAGATGATGCGTTTTGACAATGACGCTGAATCTTCATAGTTGAACTCTGACAAACAGAGAGAAACCAAAGCATTTTTATTCCTAAGGAAATGAGCACAAGTCGATTTGGTGTTCGGAAAGTAGATTAGATATTTGCGCTCACTAGCCAAGTAAAGTATATCAGAGCAAGGAGGTCGTTGTACAATTGAGTAAGATAACAGTCAGGCTATAATTGATCTATAGTGTACAGTTCTGGTCACCATGCAGCGAGACTGTATACCGCATGGAAAAGATTCACCGAGATGTTACCAATGTATATGAGAAGTAAATGGAAAGATACGACTGTTTTGCTTGCGGTATAGAAGTCGGAGGGGGCCCTCACGTTATTGCACAAAATTACATGGGGGATAGATTTAGAAGCTCGTGAGGAACTCTACGCCTTGCGTGAAGAATTCTTCGGAGAGATGGGAGAATTAGATTGATACCAAGTACTCCGTATGCTCTAATCAGAAACAAAAGAAAATTTGTTTGCTGGAGGAACTCAGCGAATGGAGCGACATCAGTCGCGAAAATTAATAGGTATGCCTCAATATGAAGGGGTAGTTTAAAATTTGAATGCGCTACCTCATCGATTGGTGTTCCGTCGAACATTGAAATGAGCACTTGATGGCACAATATGCCACAGGTCGAATACTGGAAATGCGTTTGGGTAGTAAATGCTCTTCCTGCCCGAAACAAACAGGGAGGCTGCAAGGACTGGTTCAGTGTTGTATGGCACTACAACTCTGCTGGATCCTATCTGGCTTGCTGAGTACGTCCAGTGTTATTGTTAAAATAATAATATGCTACTCGAGATACTGCAATACTGACCAGAACAAAAGGAGAATAAAACCTGAATTTTCTAAAAGCATTTAATGATTTAAAATTCTAATATTTACATCCATGAAATTATAACATTACACACCCTTGTTACTTCCCCTGATTGAGAATTCCGATGGTCTTTTTCAAGCTTTACACGATTAAATGTCAATACCTATTTCTATCATGTAGAACAGACCACAGATATCCAAATGGTTTTCAAAGCTATTTTTTTTCCTCTCCATTAGCTACACAGGAACAAACTGGAGTTTGAAGAAGAGAACTGGCGCCTTAGAGATGAATGCTTTTAGATGGTTTCATTTATCATTTCAGAAAACTATAATTTGCACAGGATATGTGAGCAAAACAAAGTGAAAATCTGGAGAAAAAAAAGGTTTACATTTTGACAGGCGTTTCGACATTCTTAACAGAGATTGTTAATTTTTTATAGGTTAGAAGTTGACTGGAAAAGAATCAAAACCTGGTGACTATAATTAGCTGAGACTTCGTTGAAAAGTGGAATCGAGTTGAGGGGTTGATTTATTCTGCTATCAAGCATGCTTACATGATACTTTTCTGACGCTCATTCCACTGCTGCATGATCGTATTCACGTTTAAGTAATTTAAAGCGTTGTAGTTCTGCCCATTCGCACAACTAAGGCTTTCTGTGAAGTGAAATTAACGCACAAGCTGCAGATGCTGGAACATTGAGCAAGTTAAGAAGTGCCGGAGAAGCTCAACAGGTCAGATAGCATCCATGGGTAGGGTAAAAATAGTCAGTCAGCCTTTGGGGTCTAAATCCTTTATCATGACCAGAGGGAAGGGGTAAAATTAATTATCTAAGGGAGGAATAAAATTTCAGGGGCTCATAGTTGATGTGCATAGGGCAGAGGGTTTTAAAGATGAAGAGGTAGGCAGAGGGAGACACGACTAGGAAGGAAGAAAATATAGAGAGGGGTAAATAAGTACAGGAGTGGGGAAAGAAATGTTGGAAAGTGTTTGCGGTATCTAACATAAGGAAAATCGATGTTTAATGCTATTAAGTTTAAACTGTCCATGAAGAATATGATGTATTGTTCCATAAATTTACATTCAACAAACGATAAGGACACGAAGCAACGCGTCATTGTAGGAAGAGTTGGGGTCGTTCAAATGATTGTCTACAGCAAGCTTAGGTTAAGAACTACAGACACAGATTTTGTGTTCAGTAAAGCAGCCAGCTAATCTGCTTTTGGTCTGACCAATGTAGAAGATTCCACAGCGAGTTCATCTCATGTAGTGGATGAGGCTGGACGATGTCCATGTAAAGTTTTATCTCACTTAGGACGACCGTTTGTGTTCCTGATGAGCGAGGAGATGCAGCGACAAGTTTTGAACTTTCTACAATTAGAGCAAGCTGTGGCTGATGGGATGGAAATGTGAGTGAGAATGGAAGAGTGAGCCAGAGGATTTAGGACAGAAAGATCCCGGCGAAAATGAAGAAGAATTGAGAGGGGACCATATGGTTGTTAGTGGTATCACATCGAATTTGACTGAAGTGTCAAATAATATGTCGGATGTGGATGATGGAGAAGAAGAAAGTGAGGACCAGAGATACTCGGTCCTTCTTCTTCCTGGGGTAGGTAGTCAAAGACTGAATTAGGAAAATAAGAGGAGATACAAACGTGGGCTTTATCATCCCCAGGATGGAGCGATCCAAGTTTATCAGAGAAAGGGGTTATTTCAGATGTCACGGATTGGAAGTCATTATCCAGGGAACAGATAGAGTGGAGGCAGAGAAATAGTGAGAAATGGATAAAATCCTTCCAAGGGACGATATATAATCCCAGTAGCTGTTAGATTAAGTGAGTTGAGTCTCACAGTTAACCCTCACAGCTAAATGAATTACCCACCAACCAAGAGAGGAAATAGATGTGTCCGTTTTGCTGTTCTATACTAAAGCTCGTTCTCACCAATTCATGAAGGAACTCTTGCCGGCCTAATGGTTTTCCATGAGCATCACTATAATCTTTTGTCTTGGAGCCAAGAGACTGGGGCCCAGCTGTCGGGCGATGCTCACTAGCCCTGTAAAAGAAGAATAATGCATGATACGTAATTTAAAATCAATTCAACAAACGGTGATTGACAGACGAGAAAAGATGCAGAGGCCGAGAAATCTGAAACATAAATAAAACTCTGGCAATATTCAGAACATCAAATAGCAACAACAAAGAGAGAAAGTGAAAATGTCAGTTATTCTCATATTTCCTCAACGTTGGCTATTTCCTGCTTCTCCACTTGTTAAGGTGCATTTCTCTCACAGTCCGACTCTGTAGTTGTAACTAGCATTCTCGATGATGCAATGGCTTGAAAACAACCTTCCTCGTCCCCACTTGAATCTTACCGTCAGTTTCATTCCGATAAACTCCGTCTGAAAATCTCTTTGAAACTTTTTAGCACCCTGAATGTTACACTTATTTTGTAACGTTGCTTTGTTATCAACTCTCCCATTCTATTTTCACATTCAAAATCCCATACATATTTTCTCATACTCAATCGCACTTCCATTTTTACTCAAGGAATTTCCATTGAATTCTCTCAATATTAAAATTAATTGCTTTCACTCTGAGAATATAATTGCAGTTCCATCACAGAGTTAAATTCAATGGCATGTTTTCATTTTTGAATCTCACTCCTGCTACGTCGCTCTGACTCTGATATTACTCTTTCCCCTTTCTGAACTGAACTCATAGAATCTCCATCCCATGTGCAGTATTTGAACTGCATATTGGAACTTGATTCCCTCTCTCTTGACATTTGACACCAACTCCTACATGCTTATAACTTCACTCCCTCCCTTCATTTTACAGATATGGTTCCCTGAGGGAATTTCGTCTTTGTTCAATCTTCTACAAGACCATCTATTTCCTTTCTCCGAGAAAATCTCTCCACTAACAACTCTATTCATATTGTCTATGACGGTGGAGATCAAGCCTATTTTCAAATTATAAACGTTATTTCAATTCCTAAAATCATGGCTTACTGTCATTACTGTGCGTGTGTGTATGTGTGTGTGTGTGTTTGTGCGCGTTTGCGTGTGTGTGTTTGTGTGTGTGTGTCTGTGTGTGTGTGTTTATGTGTGTGTGTGTATGTGTGTGTGAGAGAGAGAGAGAGTTCATGTGTAAGTTATTGAGGATAGTGTTGGTGAGCTATGCATCATTTCTGTTTGTGTGTGTGTGCGCGCGCGCGTGTGTGTATGTGTGTATGTGTGTGTGTGCGTGTGTGTGTGTGTGTGTGTTTGTGCGTGTTTGTGTGTGTGTGTTTGTGTGTGTGTGTTTGTGTGTGTGTGTCTGTGTGTGTGTGTGTTTATGTATGTGTGTATGTGTGTGTGTGAGAGAGAGAGAGAGTTCGTGTGTAAGTTATTGAGGATAGTGTTGGTGAGCTATGCATCATTTCTGTTTGTGTGTGTGTGTGTGTGTGTGTGTGTGTGTTTATGTGTGAGGAGTTCGTGTGTAAGGTAGTGAGGATAGTGTTGGTGAGCTATGCATCATTTCTGTCTGTGTGGTAGATCTTACCTGTAAGTGACAAGTAATCTCCCCTTCCCTTCTCTTCCCCTCTCTCTCCCCATCCCCCTGCTCTCCTACCTCTCCCTCACCCTCCAGCCTCCCCTGCCCTCCTCGTCAGCTTCCACGTTGCCCTCCCTGCGTCCCACCCTCCTTCCCCTACTCCTCTCTCCCAGTTCACTGAACTCTTGGCAAATTTATAAAAAATCATAATCTCTTCAAATTGACACAATTCTAGCGGGACTGGTTCGAAGAGGCAATTGAAGAAGAGGTGAAATAAATCAGCTCTGTTTTGAAAGAGAATCAGCATTTCCTTTGCGACAGAGTATATAAATATCTCTTTGGCTTGGCTTCGCGGACGAAGATTTATGGAGGGGGTAAAAAGTCCACGTCAGCTGCAGGCTCGTTTGTGGCTGACAAGTCCGATGCGGGACAGGCAGACACGATTGCAGCGGTTGCAGGGGAAAATTGGTTGGTTGGGGTTGGGTGTTGGGTTTTTCCTCCTTTGCCTTTTGTCAGTGAGGTGGGCTCTGCGGTCTTCTTCAAAGGAGGTTGCTGCCCGCCAAACTGTGAGGCGCCAAGATGCACGGTTTGAGGCGATATCAGCCCACTGGCGGTGGTCAATGTGGCAGGCACCAAGAGATTTCTTTAGGCAGTCCTTGTACCTTTTCTTTGGTGCACCTCTGTCACGGTGGCCAGTGGAGAGCTCGCCATATAACACGATCTTGGGAAGGCGATGGTCCTCCATTCTGGAGACGTGACCCATCCAGCGCAGCTGGATCTTCAGCAGCGTGGACTCGATGCTGTCGACTTCTGCCATCTCGAGTACTTCAACGTTAGGGATGTAAGCGCTCCAATGGATGTTGAGGATGGAGCGGAGACATATATAGATATGTTATTGAAAGTTAAATTGGGAAAGGTTTGTTAGAGTAGGTCACATAAACACTGTAAAACAGATCTTTTTTTTAACTTTATTTAAAATTTTATGACATGAATAAAATAAAAATTACATTTAAAGAAATAATAAAAAATAAGATAATAAAAATTAGAATACTACATCATTAAACTCCACAAATTAACCCCCCAATAATTATAACACCTTAATCGTCTAATTTAAAATTAGTCCAACCCTCCCCCCCAAAATAAAGAGTGAAGAATTAATTAACAATGTTGTAAATAAAATAGAAAAAACCCCACTAACAAAAAAGGATAAAACTTAACAACAACAAAAATTACTAACAACAAAAAAAATCAATACTAAAATAATACCCTTAAACATATATTTAAATCAAACATAATACATGTATTTAACAAATGAAATCGACTTTAAAACTAAGTTCAAATATTTAAATCATATATCAACCACATATCTGTTATACAAAAAAATCATAATTAATAATACATAACTACAGAATTTCCATTAATACCAAGTTTCCTTTATAATTCATCGAGAGAACAAAAACATCCCTTAGAAAAACAATCAGATAAACTTTTTATTCCCTTCCCCTCTCCTTATATAAAAAAAGAAAAAAAGAACAAAAAAGTTCAAACTCATATCAAATTCTCCATATTCTTCATTTATAACATCTTCAAAATTCTCTATCGAAATTAACTTAATTTTATTAAACTCTTCTCCCTCAATGTATTTGTACTTGATTTTCTTCTTTTTCTTCTTGTCACCTTTCCCCTCATCTTCCTCTTCATCTAATTCAATATCCTCAATTTTTGACTTATTATCTTCTGTGACATCATTCTCTCAAAAAAGAGAGAAAATAGAGAAAAAAAACCCAAAAAAAGAGAAAAAAGGAGAGAAAAAAATCCTCCTAATTCCCTCTCAATTACATTCAGAACACAAAAAGAATTTTAAAAAATTATTTATTTTTAAAAAATAATTTAAAAAAACCTTAACTTCTTAACCCAAAAATTATAAAGAAAAAAAAAACAGGTCGGAGGTCACGACTACCTCCTCCTGTTTAAACCGCCCAGAGCGGTAACTCCCCCAAAATATTGGGTGTGAGATAACTCACAGGTAGCTGATGACTTCTGGAAACTAGTGCCCATCCACTTCCCTCTCCAAACTCCCATTTCATTAAACTATCATCATTATTTAAACTATTTAAACTCTTCTCAATAAAAAAAGATAAAAGGTTTATTTTTTTAAATCAACGTTACCACTTCGGTCACCATTGCTTCCATTTCTTTTAAAAATCTGGATCCCACCTTACATCTCTACTATCTTTGGAGACCTTAAAGGACTACATCGTTCCTGAAACTGCATGATTGGTAGAGACTAAGCAAAGTCCATAACCTCTTTAGGATTGTCAAAAAACTTTGGCTGATTTCCATCCTGAAAAATCTTCAGTACCGCAGAATGTTCCCTATGTCATCTTGCCATTCCCCCCAAACAGATCTTGTTTGAAATGCTGGAGCTCTGCTCCATGATAGATATATCAGCTAATCACACCATTTGCAAGAAATATGAAGTGTTCAAGAGTTTTAATTAATGGATTGTTGATTACCAAAGGCAACCGATGAAAGAGTATGCTAGAGCCGCTGCTGTCTGGAAGAGAGCTTATTGTTGTAAGAGAGTTGTGTAGTTTTGCAAGAAGAGAGGGTCAAATAGGCTTTCTCTCAGAGAGAGGGAGAGAGAGAGAGAGAGAGAGAGAGAGAGAGAGAGAGAGACAGAGAGATAGAGAGACAGAGAGACAGAGATTATTTGACAGTGTTACAGCCAGCAGAAATAGCTGGGCTAGAACATGACAAGCTGGCAAATCCATATGGAAGACAGCCTGATCTTAGAATTAAAAGAAGACGCAACCACGTATCCAAACCAATTTCTCTTCAATTTTAGATGTTCTTTTTATGAAAAATGTGTTTCTTGTAAATAAGCAATATCAACTTTCTTTTTTTAAAATTTAAGCCAATACATATTTATGCTTAATCAAATTATTCAATCCCTGTACATTAAGAGTTGCAAAATTTAAATTACACATTTCTTTACCTTAAAAATATACACACTTGACACTACTGCAAACTATTGCTCCCCTTGCTAAAAAAAAAACACACTTCTAAATAAAATACAACCCCAACCCCATATATATACAAAACTGGTGTAGCCATTTTGATTCATAAGAAAATACCATTTGAGTTGGAATCGTTTATGGAGATTGCTGGTAGGGTTTTATGGTGAATTGTAAATTTTTTGCAGAAATATGGTCATTATTGAATGTCTATGCACCTAATGTGGATGATGATCGATTTATATCTGAGGCTTTTCTAACATTAAATCAGGCTAATGAAAATATCTTGATTGGAGGGGATTTTAATTGTGTTTTGGATCCATTATTGGATAAATCTCTGAAAAGTATAAGGAAAATCAAAGATGACGGTACAAATGGGATCTTTGATGAAAGATTTGAATTTAGTTGAAATTTGGAGGACACTAAATCTGACAGAAAAGGGCTTTTCTTTTAATTCATCCAGGCATGATTCATTTTCTAGAATAGATTTGTTTTTGATTTTGCCACATTTACAGGCTAGAGTTGTTCAGGCTGAATATAAGAGTAGGATTATATCTGATCATTCTATGTTGTTTATATCTTGTGTTGTTTCGGAGGTGATGCAATCAACTTATTGGTGGAGATTTAATGTAATGTAATTGAAGAAACCGCAGTTTATTACTTTTGTTAAAAAACAGATTGCTTTACTTTTGGCTGAAAATATTAATTCAGAAAGTAGTAATTTTGTTATGGGGATGCTTTAAAAGCATATTTACGTGTTCAAATTATTAGTTATTCTACGAAAGTTAAAAAAAAAAGCTGTATTTCGTGGAAAGTTTAACTTTGGAGAAGCAAATTGCTGAGCTGGAAAAGGAATTTCGGAAGAAGGTTAAAGATGATAAGAAAGATGCATTAGCTAAGTTGAAATTATGTTATAATACTTTACAAACAAATCAGTATGAGCGATTAATTCAAAGATCAAAACAACATTATTATGTGTTAGGTGAGAGGGCTCGTAAGGTATTAGCTTGGCAATTAAAATGGAACAGGTATTGAGAACTATTAATGATGGAAAAAATAATTCAATAGTTACTTATAAACCTCAGAAAATCAATGATCAATGTTATTCATTTTGCCAGAAATTATATAAATTATATTGAATCCTTTATATCTGAGTTACATTTACTGGTTTTGGGAGAGGAAGAAGTAAAATAATTGGAAGCTCCGTTTACAGATTTTGAGATTAAAGAAGCTATACAGGAGATGCCAAATGGAAAGTCGCCAGGTGATGATAGATTTTCAGTAGAATTTTATAAGGTGTTTCATGAAGATTTGTCTCCTACATTTATGGATGTGCTTCAACAAATAATTGATGATCAGTCATTACCAGAATCTTTTTCAAGTGCGATAATTACTGTCATTCCAATGAAAGATAGAGATTCATTCAATGTAGCCTCGTATCGACCAATTTCTTTATTAAATGTGAACTATAAAATAATAGCTTCGGTATTGGAAAATAGATTTGCCTCAGTTAGTGCATACAGATCAAACAGGTTTTATTAAGAATTGAGGTGCATCTGATAATATTCTTAGATTGATAACCTTTATCAATGCATCAAGACAGCATCCCAACCAATGGTGGTTGCACTTGATGCAGAAAAAGCATTTGATTGGGTTGAATGGAATTTTTTATTTAAGGTGCTGGAGAAGTTTAATTTCGGTCCTCTTTTTACTGGTTGGGTTAAAGCATTGTGTAAAACTCCAATCGCTAGGGTGGTGACGAATGGCCAGACTTCGTTGCCATTTAAATTAATGTGATCAACACATCAAGGTTGTCCAATGTCACCAGCCTTGTATGCATTGGTCATTGAACCATTAGTTCAGGCAACTCGACAGAAATATAACATTAAAGGGATAAGATTTGCAAATGATGAATATAAGATTAATCTATTTGCTGATGATGTATTGATTCATTTGACATATCCAGAACAATCTTTGAAATATTTACAAGAATGTTTAGTTCAATTTGGGGAGTAATCTGAGTACAAGGTGAATTGGGACATGAGTGAAATACTGCCAATTTTGGAGGGGAATTATGAAGCTTGTAAACATATTAAAAAATTAAGTTGCTCTGATAAAATTAAATATTTAAGAGTGATTGTGAATGTGAATTATCAGTCTTTATATAAATTTAATTATGTACCTTTATTGAAAAAGATCAAAACAGATTTGATTAAATGGAAGGATCTTCCATTAACATTAATAGGTTAAGTAAATTGTATTAAAATGAATATTTTCCCTGTATTCAGTCTTTATTTCAGTCAATTCCATGTTTACTTCCAAAGGGCTTTTTTCAAGATTTGCATCGGTTGGGGAGGAATTTTTATGGAAGGGAACATTAGCTCGAGTAGCTTTACAAAAGTTGATGTGGATGTATGCATTAGGTGGACTTCAGCTGCCTCCTTTTCAAATTTATTATTAGGCTGCTCAGTTAAAGTTTGTTAGTAGAATGATAGATATTAATCAGCTTCCTAGTTGGGCTAAGGTGAAATTAACTTGTATTTTTGAATTTGATGGTCATCAATTTATGTATAATTGGACTTTGCATTTATTGCAGGGATTTGATATGCCGGTATTTAATAAAGATATGGGTTAATAGAAATGATGTTATAGGTACGAAGGGTAAATTGTCAATTCAAACTATGTTATATCAAAATTTGTTTATTTATTTTTCAATGTTTAACAGGTATTTACAAATATGACATTCCCAGGTATAAAAGTGATCCACGATTGTTTTGAAGAGGGACAGTTCCTTTTTTTTAATCTATTGAAGGAGAAATTTGGAATACTAGTAAATTATTTATTTGTGTATTATCAACTTAGACCTTTGATAAGGGATAATTATGGAAAGGATATGAAATTACCAGAGTTAACTAAGTCTGAAACTTTCATTTCCTCTATACCAAGGAGGGGCTTTATTTCAGGTATATATCGTTTTTTTCTTTTTACAAGTGACCGTGGATAAAATAAATTTGGAGAAATCTAGGAATAAATTGGAAAGTGATTTAACTTATACCTCAGGAGGACTGGGAGGTTATGTGTCATGAAGGGGTAACTAAATTGACGAATGTAAGGTATGGTTTGGTTAATTATAATTTTTGTATCAGCTATATTTGACTCCTGAGAAACGGAAAAAATATGGATGTAGTAATCTGGATTTGTGTTTTAGCTGTGGCTTAAATACTGGAAATTTTTTCCATGCAGTTGGGACTTGTGATAGGGTACAGCCATTTTGGGAAAGAATTAGGGTAATTTTGGATAAATTATTTAAAATTGAATTACCTTTAGACCCAGAGATTTTTTTGTTGGGTTATATGGTATCTTTGACTGGTTTGGGATTGGATAAGTTTCAGTTAGGTTTTGTTCATTTAGCGTTATCAATGGCACTGAAATGTACAGCAATTACTTGGAAAGATAATGGAGAGATTAATATAGCACATTGGCATAATGAATTAAGATCTTGTATTTATATGGAAAAAAAGCATATAATTTACATGATAGTTATTCTTTTTCTTAAAAAATGTGGTCGCCTTATTGGAAATACATGGGTTTAAAAATATCTTACAATGTTATGTATATTTTATGGGTTTTTTTGCTGCACTTGCGGGGCCTGGATGAGTAGGGGGAGGGGGAAGGGGGGTAATTTATTGATAATTTTTTAATGGTTTTACATCCTTTTCAAAAGTTTTAAATAAAGTTTAAAAAAAAGCAGCCTGATCAAAGTCCTTGTGGTTCATGCAAGAGGAGAGGACTGGCTGTCTAATGTTTCAGTTGGAATAAGTGAAACAAAAGGGAACTCTGTGGTGACCTGAAAGAAAGAGGTTCTCACCTGGAGAACTCTGAAGGGGAAAATTTCTTCAGCAAGACACTGGAGTGGCTGATGGAAGTACATCACTTGTGGATGTCCTGGAACATCTCTCTCTCTATCTCTCGCTCTCTCTCTCTCTCTCTCTCTGTCTCTCGCTCTCTCTCAGAAACTTCATGAGCAGCAACCATTAACCTTTCAAGCACCAGCACCTGGTGAACATTATAAATGTTAAATTCTGTGCACTGTATAAGAACTTTTCTGAACTTACACACACATGCACTTTGAATTAAAAGTGGGTTTAATTTAGGTTAAATAAGTTAGTGATTAGTTAAAATTTGATTCTAATTTCATGTTTCAAGATCATTAAAAAGCAACTTTTGTATAAGTAACCATTTGTCTTGATGGCTATCTATTGCTTCTTTGTTTGGGGGCCTCTTGGCTCATAACACCATGAGCAAATTCAATTAGTAAGTGGCACAAATATCAAATGAATTTTATTTCTCTGATCTTCGCAAAACTGAGATTGCATTATCTGCATTAGCTGCGAGGATACAAATGTATATTGAAACAAAGCAAAAATAACTTGATAAACTTGAAAACCATTTTCAACTGTTTCTGTTCAGGAGGTGGCAATGATTTTACTTCCTCTGAGGACAGAATGATATATTAGCATGAAGATGAGCAGATATCAAATTCAGGTTCAACAACATGCCTGTAAATTACCTTAAAATGAGTTCAAGTTTATTGTTACATGAACCATGTGAGAGTGAAAATGTTTGTTTTTCAAACAGTCGAGCAGGTCAACCCATTCAGCAGCAAATACAAAACAAAGTTACAGAGCGATCACTTGTCTTGGGTAAACATGTACCTCTCACTTTGTTCATTTTAGATTGGTCACAGTGTTCGAGCTACCAAAAGAAAATAGACACTCACACACCGAAAGCAGTTCAGTTTATACAAGTCTTTATTACTAAATCTAAAGCTGAATTCACACTATAATATGCAAGCCCTTGCCAATTATACTTATCAATGCCTGGACTGGTCCCAACTGCCAAAGCAAGGCAATGACTGCACACTTGTAGTTGCTTGACCGGAACTTTAGCTGGACTCTTGAAATTCTTCTTCTTGCTGAGAGATGTTGTCACCTCTTGGAGAGTCTCTAACTTCAGCAGTGGGACCATGGCTTTTATTACCCAAAACTTGTTTCCTTCAGATCTTATCACTTTGAACCAATGATTTAATTATCTTCAAGATCTCCTGACAGTCTGCGACCAACAAAAGAAATCTGCATCTCTTCGCCTCATGGTGGAAGTTGGATAATGTCTACTGATTCATATGCATCCCTGGGCCCCATAGTGTAAATTAGATAATGTCTTCTGATTGAACTGCATCCTGGGTCCCATGGTGGAATTTAGGTGTGTCTACTAAATATGCATCCTGGGCCTCATGGTGTAAATTAGATTTCGCCTGCTGATTTTAAAAAAAACAAGCAGGTTCTCAGCCTTGCAGCTGCAGAAGTAAAACACTCAGTTTAAATCTTCCATTACATCACTTAGAGAAGGTCAAATCCAAATTTATTTTATTCATGGAGATATGTGCGTTCTGATAAAGATTATTCTATCTGGTGATGTGGGAACTCACTCCCTTGAATCTTCCTGACAGGATAAGGACAAAGTGAATTTGTCTGTTGTGAAGTGAAACAAAAGCATCTACAGATGCTGGGGTCTAGGGCAGTACATAGAAGTGCTGATCAAACTCAACAGGTCAGGCAGCAGCCATTGTAAGTAAAGGGTAATCAGCATTAGATTCTAAGCCCTTCTTCAGGAATAGTAAAAACAAAATTCTGGAGAAACTCAGCAGGCCTACAGTGTACTTTATATAACTAATATAATTGTTTTTTAAAGAAACATCAGTTTGGCCTTGCAAAATTGGTAGATATACCTGAATAAAATTTCGGGGATGAAGGACATGCAAATGTGGAGGACCACAGGCTAAAATTTAAATGGACTCGGGTGGAAGGTAGAATACAAAGAAACTAAGAAGTGATAGCAGAGTACCGAAGGAGTATCACTCTGATAGAATGAAGGGGAGGGGAAGGGGAGTTTGAGGAAAAGAGGGCTCCGGAAATAAAAAGACGGGTGTGGTGGCTTAACGAAAATTGGAGAATATTTATTGATGCCACCTGGTTGGTGATTGCCGAGATGGATTCTGAGGTGTTGTTCCTCCAATGTCCAGGTGGTCTTGATTTGGGAGTATACGAAGCTATGGTCTGACATGTCGGTGTTACAATTTGTGTGGAATTGAAATGGTTGCCGACTGGGAAGGCCTTTCTGTCGAAGCACTAAAGCAGTTCAGTTAAACAATTTCTCAGTCTGCTTCGTATCTCCCTGATGAAGAGGAGGCTGTATTGGGAATACCGGAGAGAATAAATGACAATTTCAACTTTACAGTAAGTGCTGTTTGTGGCCCGGGATAGTCATGGGGGAGGACGTGTAAGCGCAAGGGTGGCATGTCTTGCAATCACAGCGTGGCCGCAAAGGAGGTCATTGTTAAGGGAGGACTGGATGAGGGAATCAATGGTCTGTCTTTTAATATTTTGGCAGTTGATCCAAGACAGAGCTAAATATAGATGAAATCAGTGGAGATCAGTGTTCTTGTGCAATAGTCTGAGCTGTATTCACAGCACTTCAGAGTTTCTTGCAGTGTTGAACGTGATGGTTCCAGAGCACACAGTAATGCATCCTGATGGATACTTACAACTGTATATATGTAGACGTTATTGGGGGATGAAAGGCACATGCCAAATTTTTTTCAGGCCGCTGACGAAGCGGCGGTGCTTTTGTGCTTTCTTATCAAAGTTTAGAGAACATGGAGGTACTAAAATCTGCACAGATAATGAGAAGCATTTAGAAGCAAAATACAAAAGACTCATATTCATATAGAGTCATAGCAAAGCAGAGTCATCCACGAATTACGTGCAATAATCTGACAGTAATCCTATATTTACTTCTCCTCACTTTCTCAACAATATCACTTCCTCACCCTTCCAAATTCTCCTTCTCTCTTGGGACAATTTATAGTAGAATATTAGTAATCCAATCTGAATTTAGTTCACAACCTTCTGCAGTTTCATTCAATCGTGGGCAGAGTATTTCCCTTTCCATGCAGTTATGTGCCCTGACATTATAATTTCAATAGTGCAACTGTAGAAATTAGTAAATGGGGCAGGTGACATGCCAAATTTCCTCATGCTATTCAAGTAGTAGAGCTGATGGATCAGTAAAGTTCACGGGAATTATTTACTTCAATGGGTTTACCGATGTCTATCATTCAGTGGATGATCTTGGAATGCAGACTGAAGTCTCTTCAACCCCTTCTTATGGACGGCTTTTCATCAGCTATTTAATTTTATTGACATCATACTAGAGGTTGTTTTGCTTGTACCAAGTCACTTGTACATCTATCTCCGTTATGTTTCCCGACCCGTCAGTGTTAGACATTTGCAATTTGCTATTGTAAGTATATTAGACTGATGCATTGGCATTGCATCGCAAATACAGCACATGTTTGATTGTGACAAGACAATTTGTGATTGAAACAATTGGACATGCCCTCTTTTCATACGATGTTTATGTCCAGCATAACGTTCATATCATCCAAACTCTTCCTCTCCTGCTCAGTCTCTCAAAACAATACAACACTCATCTATGTTGTATTTAATTCTCATTTCATTCATTTTAACATATTCAGATGGTTAAAATCGTTCAATTGCTTGAACCATTTTCTATTACTTTCACTACCCCCAGACCGAATATCCACTTAATTCTGGACCGAAAACTCTTGAATATGATTGTGCACTGTTATTCCTTTCAGATGAATATAAGTCTCCCACATTTATTATAAAATATGGGTGCTCTTCTACTTCTACTTGGAGTACAACATGAAAGGTTCCAAATGCTTGAGGGAAACAGTAGGATATCAAACCGACTTTACGGGCCAGAGCCCTTCATTAAGGTAAGAAGGACACTGAGACACCCGCTGAGTTCCTCCAGTAATTCTGTCTTTTTCATCTACTGTTTTTGCTATTCTGCATTTTTATCCTTTATAAACTTCACTGCAGTAGGTCTGATTCCACTTAAATTATTTTCCCTGCATCCACGCTGGTTTTCTGGGCACTTACTATATTTCACTCAATAGGCAAGTGAAATTATTGTTGAACTTAATTCATTTTTTATCTGTTATAGAAACTAAGTCTGTACATTTGTTAAAATTAACCACCGCCCATCCTTAACCAGCTTCTTTTGTTTTTCTAATTCTTACTGATATCTTTACATATAGCTTTCTCAGTTCTTAAACATTTCTCACCTTCCAACAATTGGACTTGCTTCAAAATTATTGGCCCTTTAACGTAGACATGGGCAAGATGCAAGAGGAATGCATTGTAGGACGGAGAGATTAGTGAAATTAAAACAATAGCTCGTGTCAGGATGAGAGAGAGAGAGAGAGAGAGAGAGGGAGGGAGGGAGAAAGAGAGGGAGGGTGAGAGAGAGAGAGAGAGAGAGGGTGTGTGTCTGCGTGTGTGTGTGTGTGTGTGTGTGTGTTTATGAGTGACAGAGTTCGTGTGTAAGGTATTGAGGATAGTGTTGGTGAGTCATGCATCATTTCTGAATGTGTGTGTGTGTGTGTGTGTGTGTTTATGTGTGAGAGAGTTATCAAGAGCTACTCTGTGGCTCTACAGCGGAACGTTATATTGAGTTTCTAAATCGCAGGAGTTACTGAGTTATTTTGATGCTAATTCTTCATCTGCTCCGCTGGTTTACATTTTCCATGCCCCGTCGGTATTCCATAAAGATTGGAATTGTTTTATGAATTTAAATAGTTGTACTTTTACACGTTAATTGCTAATTCTAACATCTAATTTCATTGTGAAGATTTTAATGTTATTTTTATTTTAAGATATTTTGTAGGTCTGATTTGACGTTCCACTTAAAAGTGTATCGTAATTATGACTCGTTGAATTGGTAACCTTCTGCTTTATATTGGGTACATGCCTTAGGATATTTGAACTAATGTGACTTCTCACTCTCAGATAAAATATTGTTTACAACTTCTGCCTGGGTCTGGCTTTGGACGTGTTCAATTAGATTCCTCGACTTCGTCAGTGCATGTTCCAATGGTACACCAAACGGTATGAACGTCGTATTTGTTTAAGTAAGAACCGATGCATAACTTTGTGGCCTAACAAATGTATTATGAGCTCCACCAATTTAGCTACCTTTCTACGTCGGCACAGCCACGGTATTTCTGAGCTCTATACTATTTTCAGTAACTGCATGAGGTTCGGTTTGTTTAATGTATCGGGAATGCAAGAACAGATTGAATTCCTTGTGAGGTACGAAGCATTATTTTAATTGCAGGTCCCATGGTCATCGTCGTAGATGAACTAGTTTGTGTCATTTGAAGTCTGTTTAATTTTGGTCATTATTTCGAGGGACTTTACTCCGAGGTTTCCTTTGGGATTACGTCAATCTCTCTTTCCCTCTGAGGGGTGATATTTTATTTGATCACACCTCGTTGTCAAATTAATTATTTAAATTGCGCCTGACGATAAAGATTTCTTGGCTCCTCGCGTCATTGAGCACATTTCACAACTCGAGCGATGGAAGATTTCACAAGTTCCTTCAGTTGTTCCCTGAGCTTTTTCTGGGTAATGGTGTAAAGGGCCGTGTTTGTACAGCAGCTCAACAGCTGCAGCATGAAACCTAGGTCTTGCACAAAAATAGGTGGACCGGTAAGCACAACGAGCACATAATACAACTGGACCCATATGAAATACCCTGTGAACAGCGACCATAACAGGATGAAATTCGCCGAGATAGCATACAGCAAAGTGACGGATTTCCTGCGGCTCTCCATCTCTGGGTCTCGAAAACTCTCCCGACTGCTGGCACCTCGAAGTCTTCTGCGCACCCTGCTAGTCACCAGAATATGTCTTACAGTTAACCCATTGAGCAGCAAAATGAGGACAAAGGGGATTGCCGGTGTGAAGATATGATGAACAAATGTGGCTGTTGCCCAGTTCTCTGATCCCAGAACACCGTCTCTTGTCAAACAAAACCAAGGGGTATTATCAATGAAATATTCACCTGTGAACATAAAATACCAGAAAATGTTCTTCGAAAAACTTAGCACGCTCGCCGTTCCAAGCACAAACGTCGCTGTTTTCTCGGTGCAATAATTCCTTTTCATCTTCTGGTAACAAATGGCTACAAACCGATCAAAGGTGAATGCGACGGTGTACCAGACAGACCAATCTGTCACTGTATAAAGAAGGACGACGTGAATATTACACAAAGGGATGGACTTGAGGAAACGGAATTTGGAAGTGTAGGCAATTGGTATCTGCCTCATTATCAGATCGAAGATAACGATCAGTAGATCCGCCGCCGCCATTGCAAGGAGGTAAAGCGTGACATATTTGGACAGACCGCAGTTCCCTCAGGACAGGATCTTAATAGTCACTGATATTACTGTAAAAAAAAGGAAAATAAATTATATTTCTGACGCTGAATAAAGTTCAGAAATAAACAGTAAACGACTGGTTGCTTTACAAATCCCCCGAAAACTAAAGGAATGTCGAGCCATGTTTATGGAGTGTAACTGTGGGGAGAGTTGGTGACCAGAAACGAGCATCCTGCGTAAAAGCAATTCCTTGCCATGCATCTCTGCCGGGTTACATACGCATCTTACTCATAGCCAGGACTATGCACTGTGGGGTACTTCCAAAATAAATCCATGTGATTGATACCAGCTCGATTACCATAACTGCCGGCACTACAAGGGTGTTTACGTGTCTATTTTACTGTAATTTTAGAACACGTTCCATTAACCTTCATCCAAATTCTGAGCTTTATTCCATATAATTAACCGGTGCAGAGAGAAAGACATTTAAAATCTGGTGATGTATGTTGGGAGGAATCTGGCAAATTTATTGTTGGGAACAGATTGAGCACGGTGGCATTTTTTGGGAGGGTTGTTGACAAGTAAGCTCAATAAAGATCTTCTCCGGTAGGTTGAAATTCATTTCTGTTCGTGTTTTGACATGGTTAGTAGCTCCAATCCACTTCTTCGCGATCTGATTAACCTCTTTGACATTGCATCGAAAATTTACTTCCTTGTCCTTTGATAATTGTCTCCCTATAATGTCGCTACTCATGTGTTGGATCAGGGCGCCCACACTACGGGTGCTCAGCCGGTCAAACATGCATTTATCCTGACCACGTCATAGGTAAGACATGCTTCCAATTGCAGCTCGTAAAAAATTGTATTAAGATATTAGAGGTAGGGTAGTGTGAGAGATGGGAAAATTGATCTAAAATTATGAACATGGAAGAAACTAAAATTCATCAGTTAATGGCTGTAACCAGTACAAACAGGATAAGCTTGGGGGTTAGGATGCAGGAAAGCAGAGTCAGCACGATTAACATAAGAATCTTCTAGTCTTAGTGACAAGAGCCAACACCATAAGATAAGGAGTGGTAAGGTACAATAGAATGTAGGAAGTTGAGGTAGTCTGGATCAGATAAAGGTCTCCTAGCCCTGGATAGAAGTACCAAGTCCTACATATCTAATTAGCTAACCATAAACAGATTTATACATATGAAATTAGCCAACCCTAGATAGAATGAGTCAACTCCGCATACCAAGAGATTGTAGCCCCGAGAATCAGGAAGGTGTGAATAAGGACAATGACATGATGGGACACCCACAGGATACCCCCTGGTCCTCCAAGTGTACTGAAACTGCACGTAGGCAGGAAGGATTACCTATGCCAAACCCATCCAGGGGGCAGAAGAATGTAAGGGGGAGGGCACTCTGATACTGAAATTGACTGTATAAAAGTTGGGTGAGCCCCAGTATGTGTGTGTATTCCCAGGGTAAGGGGAAGCACCTAACTTTGCATTGTTGTTGTAATAAATGTTCTTTGTTCTCAATTTTTGTCTCGAGCAATTTCTTTAAAGGTACTTTAATTTCTAACAGTAGGATGAACTACGGAACGTTCGGGCGGCTGATGAGGTGCTAAATATAAATTACAGGGAAGGAGTCACACCCAGGAGACAGAAGGGAAAGGGTAAGGGAACAGACAGTGGACGTAACCCTCAATAAAACGTATACCGTTTTAGATACGCTTGAAGATGACCACATACCAAGTACAAACACCGAAGCTAAGGCCTCTGGAACAGAGTGTGACCCTGTGGATAAGAAAGAGAGGGAGTCGAGGCCATATGCAGTGACAAAGAGTTCACTCATGAGGGGAACAATGATGAGATGAGATGATGTGGATGAGATCACGAAACCGGATGATATTTTCCTCTTAGTACCAGAGTCCCGGAGATCTTCTAAAGAGTTAGGGTGAAAGCCAGAATTCGTGGAACATGTAGGGTCCAACGACGTGGATAGGAAGAGTGATGAGCTCCTACTAAGTGAGTTCAAAGAGTTACCTGTGCAGTTGAAGGCCAGGACCTCCAGGATTATGATCCCAGTATTGTTACCTGTGCAACGTACCGATTAGGTAAGAAATAGGAGGATAATGCAGCATAATATATGGTTAATGAGATGGTGCAGGAGGGAGGATTTTGAATTATTGAGCTCTCTTTCAAGAAATGAGTGGTCTGTACCTGAAAGCCATTTTGCAGAGAGTGATTTGCTGTTCCAGGATTTCCACAACTGAGGTACCACCATTAGGCACATCAGTGCCTTGCTGATGAAACTTGCCCCATCAGGGATGTCCATCTTTCTTTCAGGCTATCACAGAGTGCATTTCTGTTTCATTTATTCAAAGAGAAATATCAGACAGCTAGTACTTCCAGCCATCCACCACTTTGGAGCTTCTGTTTCAGTTCTAATAAGCTTCTTAGCTTACAATGTACAGCTCTATCTCTCTCTCAATTTATCTCTCTCTCTCTCTCTCTCTCTCTCTCTTTTCTTTCTGTGCACTCGGTCAAAACCCTTGCAAAGAGCTTTTTCACAACTAGAGCTGCCCCTCCTTCTAGATTTAATGACGTCATTTCAATTAGCACTAAATTGTCAAATGTCCACAGCATTGTCCATAGTTTCAGCAAAGTATCTGAATATGAATTCTTCAATATTTCAAATAAGATCATATTCTATCACACCGTTTGCTGTGAACATATATGTTCCAGATGTGCAAGACCTTTCTTGGGTGACCATTTCGGTCAATGAAATGGCTCTGCACCGTTCCATTGAATGGGACAAGATACCAATGCAAAAGATGCTGCATTACAAAAGCCTAATGCATGGTCACGGCACGCAAGCATACACGCTTGTACACGCAGTGCTGACTGCGACGCATCGCATGCTTCAACGTCATAAATGACAAAGGACTTTAATCATTAACTTAGCATCTCTTTCCACTATTGTTCCATGATCTGGTTTTTTTTGCTGCAGTGCATTCGGCCTGTTTTTCAGATTTCCAGCACTAATTGTTATTATTCCTCTTTGTTTTGCATATAATTGTGAGAATAAGAATGAACACCACGTGAAAATTGCACGTTCCCAACGGAAGGGGAAAATAAGCTGTATATTCTTATATTGAAGCGCGATAAAGAGTGCCGCACCACAGCTGCAACAATCTATAGTTACAATATCAAGCTTTAGTTTAGTGAGACCATTCTTAATTGCTTCAATAATTTGCTCCCGGAACCAAATGAATCCTGTGAAAACTAAACTGAAATAATAGCCATTCTTCGTTTTTGAATGGGTTCCCTTTGCTTTCCATAATTTCCTGAAGATATTTTGCAGACATTTATTGCATACTAAATTATTTCATGATCACGCTGACCATTTCCATCTACCAAACTCCCCCGATCTTCCTTTGAAAGCCTTCCACTTGTCAGATGCCCTGATAACTAGTTTAGAACTTTCAACTTTGGGCCAATCCTGTCTTTTCCAGTAATTTCAACACTGAAGGGGTTACCGTAACTGGTCACGAAGTGATCTCCGATGGACATTTCAGGTAGTTTCCCTGCTACGTTTCCCAACATGTCGTCCAGTATCAAGCCCTCTCGGGTAGGGACGAATATATTTTTTATTGTTGAAGACAATTTAATTGCCTACGTGAAATTATTGGGACAAATGGAAATGCAATTCATTCTGTCTTGAATGTTGTTTGTGACGCAACAATAAAAGTTCTACTTTTGGAAGGATGGATTACTGAATGGGTGTATCAACGTACCAGGAACACAAAGCACTGCTAGTATGTGATCGTAAATTAGAAACAATATTGCTGTTAGCTGTAATTTGGCAAGTTAATACACAGGGATTCAAGAAAGCAGAATCAACAAAAGTTAGAAAGAATAAAATGAGAATTGTTTCGGATCAATATCGTGCGCAGAAAAGCTTACCAGGAAGAGCAGTCATAGCCAAGATGGGATAATAGATAACTTGAATTCCTCGGACCAGATAATATATTCGCCAATGCAATGGGCGTTTATGCGATGTCAAAAACAGTTCGAACGCCCAGAAAATATTCTTGCTCGTGGTAGGATCATTCTGATCCACGGTTCCTATATCCCTATCAGTGAACATTTGTGCACTTCTGTTTTCAGATGTAAATCCTTCTAGAGACTGGCAAAGCGGGAGCTGGTACCCTCACTTTCAACTAACGGCAACTGCAAAATAAATACCACATTAATAGAGGAAGTGAATCCCTTGTGACATATTCAGATCCACTGAGGCTGTCGTTAATTATGTGCGCCAAAACAAACATGTTGATTCAACTCCTCTCCGCTCAACGTTTGTATCACAAAACGTAGAACAGTTATCAGTCTGCACGTGTGTAAGAAATGGTCATCTTTTCGGTGATCCATGATTTCGCCGTTGATGCGTGAGAACCAGTAGACATAGGGAGGGAAATGAGGCTGTCAATGTTGTAGATCGTCTTTTCAAAACCTTAATAAGGTGCAAGACAGAAGACAAATAGCAATGTTTTCGCATCCCAATGTCAAACTGCAGAAGGACTGTTGAATAAATTGCAATATTTAATCAATGATGTACAATAATAACGATTATAAAGTAGTTATTTCTGGAACGATATAAATGTTTGTGATACACGACGGTCAATTTTGACTCTGTACGAATTTAGTTTCTGACATGTTCAATTCAACATGTTGCTATGGGAATAAACCATCAAGGTACCCGCTTGAGAGTAAACCGTCAAGGTATCTGATCTGCAACATGATGCTATACTGGGACCATTTGTGGCTGGCAGTATGCCAGTGGAAAGCATTGTGATGTGACCGCTGGAGATCTTGCAGCTGTCCGTGATCTGAGTTAAATTCATGCTGTGCACGAATAAAGCCGGACATATCGTTAAAAAGGGCAACATTTATTATTTCTACATTCTAGTATCTGCAGAACATGTTTTCGTATAATGAAGATATGTGTTTCTGTCCCAGTATTTCGATGTATGCATTTTTGCTAGAATTCCGGACTTTCTTGTATTTGAAACATTGCCACACTTTCAACGTGACAACTCAGCAATTATCGACAGAAGTAATATAGTTGGCAAGACCAATGGCAGGCAAGACACATGAGGAATTTAATGGGTAGAAGTTTGAATTGTGCTATTATGACAAAATGGACAGGAGGATACGAGGAAAACACCATGACATACTGGTAAATTAAATCGCAGGTCGTTGTATGAAGCAGGCAATACAAAGTAAGAAGGGAGTTAACAAACCTTGTGGACGTTTGGCATACATGGATAGGTTATGAACTAAGCGATAAGTCACCACTAACCTATGGCAACAGATTTAAAACTCCATGATTTCAGAAAGAGCTAGAGGATATTCATAATGTGAAGATGTTAAACAAAACGCTGTTGAACATGAGAAAAATAAATTAATTAAAGGCCTGTGATTGTTCTTCTTATTAAAAAAAATTAAGGGGCTTTTCGGTCCGGTTTTGCAATAGATTTAAGTTATCAGGAAAAGTAAATAAACTACAGGCATTATGTCAACCTTCCATAGGAGCTCTATAGAGAGCGTCCTGGCAGTCTGCATCACGGTGAGGTACGGTTGCTGCAGAGAAATGGATCAGAAGACAGTTCACAGGACCATAAGAGCGGCAGAGAGGATCAATGGGGTCTACATCCTACCCCCTACCCAACCCCCCATCCCCACCCCTACCGCAATCGATGTGATTATTGTCTGAAGTGGACACGCAAAATCATTGAGGATCCCTTTTCCCCTGCAAGCAGCATCTTTCAGTTGATCCCATTTGAAGGATGTACAGGAGTATTAGAGCAGCAGCACAAGGGTGAGGAATAGCTTCCTCCCACAGCCAGTGAGAAGGCTGAACCACAAAAGGAACTGCTCACACTAACCATCCGAGACTCTCACATGCATAAAATAATATCTCTTTGTGTATTTGTACAGTTGAATTACTTGTCATGCATATGTATTGTTTCTATGCAAGTATGTTATGTCTGGCTGTGTTTCTGCATGTTTTGCACCAAGGACCAGTGAACTCTCTTCCGTAAGTTTGTACTTGTACAATCAGATGACAATAAACTTGATTTGAAAATATCGGAAGGACGGAGCAAATTCTGCACTTTTAGAGGCAATTAAAGAGACTTTATTGAGGGCGGATCCTATCTGAAAAATCAGAATTGACTTCAATTGGCTGCTGAGAATGACTCACTTGGGAGAATGTTCCAATATATCAGAATCCATAAGATATGAGACAACCTAGCAAGCTAGATCTAAAATTCACAGTGATTATAATGCAATGACAATGGTCTAGGGTTTTTGTTCCTCGAGTAGTTTTCTCTTACACAATGCCATTGCTGGGTTAGCAGGATGTAGAAAGCAATAACAGAATGAATTCAATTGCAATTGAGAGATGATGCGTTTTGACAATGACGCTGAATCTTCATAGTTGAACTCTGACAAACAGAGAGAAACCAAAGCATTTTATTCCTAAGGAAATGAGCACAAGTCGATTTGGTGTTCGGAAAGTAGATTAGATATTTGCGCCCACTAGCCAAGTAAAGTATATCAGAGCAAGGAGGTTATTGTACAATTGAGTAAGATAACAGTGAGGCTATAATTGATCTAAAGTGTACAGTTCTGGTGACCATGCAGCGAGACTGTATACCGCATGGAAAAGATTCACTGAGATGTTGCCAATGTATATGAGAAGTAAATGGAAAGATATGACTGTTTTGCTTGTGGTATAGAAGTCGTAGGGGGCCCTAACATTATTGCACAAAATTTTTTGGGGAATACATTTAGAAGCTCGTGAGGAACTCTACGCCTTGCGTGTAGAATCCTTCGGAGAGATGGGAGAATTAGATTGACACCAAGTACTCCGTATGCTGGAATCAGAAACAAAAGAAAATTTGTTTGCTGGAGGAACTCAGCGAATGGAGCGACATCAGTCGCGAAAATGAATAGGTATGCCTCGCGTTGGAATATGAAGGGGTGGTTTAAAATTTGAATGCGCTACCTCATCGATTGGTGTTCCGTCGAACATTGAAATGAGGACTTGAAGCACCCCGGCACAATATGCCACAGATCGAAAACTGGAAATGTGTTTGGGTAGTAAATGCTCTTCTTGCCCGAAACAAACAGGGAGGCTGCAAGGACCAGTTCAGTGTTGTATGGCACTACAACTCTGCTGGATCTTATCTGGCTTGCTGTACATCCAGTGTTATTGTTAAAATAATAATATGCTACTCGAGATACTGCAATACTGACCAGAACAAAGGGAACATAAAATCTGAATTTTGCTAAAAGCATTTAACGATTTAAAATTCTAATATTTACATTTATTAAAAGAAAATCTCCACTCAGTAACATTATCCATGAAATTATAACATTACACACCCTTGTTACTTGCCCTGATTGAGAATTCCTATGGTATATTTTAAGCTTTCCATTATTAAATGTCAATACCTATTTCTGTCATGTCGAACAGACCATAGATATCCAAGTGGGTTTCAAAGCTATTTTATCCTCTCCATTAGCCACACAGGAACAAACTGGAGCTTGAAGAAGGGAACTGGCACCTTAGAGATGAATGCCTTTAGATGGTTTCATATATAATTTCAGAAAAGTTTAATTGCACAGGATGTGTGAGACAAACAAAATGAAAATCTGGAAAAACTGTTTAAATTTCGACAGGGGTTTTGACATTCTTAAGAGAGATTGGTTACTGTTTATAGGTTACCAGTTCACTTGAAAAGAATCAAATCCTGCTGACTATAATTAGCTGAGACTTCATTAAATAGCGGAATGAGTCGGAGGGGGGGGGGGGGGTTGCTTTATTCTGCTATCAAGCATGCTGACATGAAAATTTTCTTTTTTTTTCGAAACTTTATTTATTAATTTTAACATATGAAGAAAGTAAGTAATTCACGTACAGAAAAAATACAAAATAAAGTAATACAAGTACAAAGTAACATAGTTAATACAATACCAATCTCGGCATCTCCCTAACAACTAAAAACTAGGACTAAAAAAAACTATTTTAACCCCTAAAACCCCCTCCCCACCCCCACGATAAAGAGTGAAGAATTAATACTATTAGTATAATAAAAAAAGATAAAAAATATATATCTTAAAAAAAGATCGATATATATTTTTAAAAAAATAATTAATTATTAATCCAAAATTTTTTTATTATATCAGAATATATATGAAAAAAACCAAAAAGAACTTAATCGAAAAAAACAGCTAATAATAAAGAAAACTTTAAAAAGGAAAAAAAAGAGAAGGAAAAAAGAAAAAAAGAAAACATATATAGAAAAAATATATAATAAAAAAAAAATTTTTAAATAAAAAAAATGATTTATTCAAACTTATTTAAATTTTATATAATCATAAATGGGGTCGACTTTAACTCATAAAAAGACATCTTTTTTACATTTTCATTGATTTAGAATTAGATAATTACCAGATCTCTTTTATTTACTTAGCGCTGGCAGTGGCCAAGAAATGTATAGCGATTACTTGGAAGAATAGAAATGTATTGTCTTTAGATAGGTGGTATTCAGAGATGCAGTTTTGTTTGGTTATGGAAAGAATATCTTTTTCTATACAAGATAAGATGTCTGACATGATAATTTTCTGACGCTCATTCCACTGCTGCATGATCGTATTCTCGTTTAAATAATTTAAAGCATTGTACCTCTGCCCATTCGCATAACTAAGGCTTTCTGTGAAGTGAAATTAACGTGCAAGCTGCAGATGCTGGAACATTAAGCAAATGAAGAAGTGCCGGAGGAGCTCAACAGGTCTTATAGCATCCATGGGTACAAATAGTCAGTCAGCCTTTGGGGTCTAAATCCTTTATCATGACCAGAGGGAAGGGGTAAAATTAATTATCTAAGGGAGGAATAAAATTTCTGGGGCTCATAGTTGTTGTGTATAGGGCAGAGGGTTCTAAAGATGAAGAGGTAGGCAGAGGGAGACACGACTAGGAAGGAAGAAAATATAGAGAGGGGTAAATAAGTACAGGAGTGGGGAAAGAAATGTTGGAAAGTGTTTGCGGTATCTAACATAAGGAAAATCGATGTTTAATGCTATTAAGTTTAAACTGTCCATGAAGAATATGATGTATTGTTCCAGAAATTTACATTTAGCGTCACTCAACAAACGATGAGGACACGAACTAACGCGTCATTGTAGGAAGAGTTGGGGTAGTTCAAATGATTGTCTACAGCAAGCTTAGGTTAAGAACTACAAACACAGATATTGTGTTCAGTAAAGCAGCCAGCTAATCTGAGATTGGTCTCACCAATCAAGATGATTCCACAGCGAGTTCAAATCATGTAGTGGATGAGGCTGGAAAGTGTCCATGTAAAGTTTTATCTCACTTAGGACGACAGTTTATGTTCCTGATGAGCGAGAAAATGCAGCGACAAGTTTAGAACTTTCTACAATTAGAGCGAGCTGTGGTGGATGGGATGGAAATGTGAGTGAGAATGGAAGAGTGAACCAGAGGGTTTAGGACAGAAAGATCCCGGCGAAAATGAAGAAGAATTGAGAGGGGACGATATGGTTGTTAGTGGTATCACATCGAAGTTGACGGAAGTGTCAAATAATATCTCGGATGTGGATGATGAAGAAGAAGAAAGTGAGGACCAGAGATACTCGGTCCTTTTTCTTCCTGTGGTAGGTGGTCAAAGACTGAATTAGGAAAATAAGAGGAGATACAAACGTGGGCTTTATCATCGCCAGTAAGGAGCGATCCGAGTTTGTCAGAGAAAGGGGTTATTTCGGATGTCACGGATTGGAAGTCATTATCCAGGGAACAGATAGAGTGGAGGCAGACAAATAGTGAGAAATGGATAAAATCCTTCCAATGGACGATATATAATCCCAGTAGCTGTTAGATTAAGTGAGTTGAGTCTCACAGTTAACCCTCACAGCTAAATGAATTACCCACCAACCAAGAGAGGAAATAGATGTGTCCGTTTTGCTGTTCTATACTAAAGCTCGTTCTCACCAATTCATGAAGGAACTCTTGCCGGCCTAATGGTTTTCCATGAGCATCACTATAATCTTTTGTCTTGGAGCCAAGAGACTGGGGCCCAGCTGTCGGGCGATGCTCACTAGCCCTGTAAAAGAAGAATAATGCATGATACGTAATTTAAAATCAATTCAACAAACGGTGATTGACAGACGAGAAAAGATGCAGAGGCCGAGAAATCTGAAACATAAATAAAACTCTGGCAATATTCAGAACATCAAATAGCAACAACAAAGAGAGAAAGTGAAAATGTCAGTTATTCTCATATTTCCGCAACGTTGGCTATTTCCTGCTTCTCCACTTGTTAAAGTGCATTTCTCTCACAGTCTGACTCTGTAGTTGTAACTAGCATTCTCGATGATGCAATGGCTTGAAAACAACCTTCCTCGTCCCCACTTGAATCTTACCGTCAGTTTCATTCCGATAAACTCCGTCTGAAAATCTCTTTGAAACTTTTTAGCACCCTGAATGTTACACTTATTTTGTAACGTTGCTTTGTTATCATCTCTCCCATTCTATTTTCACATTCAAAATCCCATACATATTTTCTCATACTCAATCGCACTTCCATTTTTACTCAAGGAATTTCCATTGAATTCTCTCAATATTAAAATTAATTGCTTTCACTCTGAGAATATAATTGCAGTTCCATCACAGAGTTAAATTCAATGGCATGTTTTCATTTTTTAATCTCATTCCTCCTACGTCGCTCTGAGTCTGATATTACACTTTCCTCTTTCTGAACTGATCTCATAGAATCTCCATCCCATGTGCAGTATTTGAACTGCATATTGGAACTTGATTCCCTCTCTCTCGACATTTGACACCAACTCTTACATGCTTATAATTTCACTCCCTCTCTTCGTTTTACAGATATGGTTCCCTGAGGGAATTTCGTCTTTGTTCATTCTTCGAGAAGACCATCTATTTCCTTTCTCGGAGAAAATCTCTCCACTAACACCTCTATTCATATTTTTTATGACTGTGGAGATCAAGCCTATTTTCAAATTATAAACGTTATTTCAATTCCTAAAATCATGGCTTATTGTCATTTTGTCACTCAATGTTTCGCACTTCATTCCCAGATTCTGTTCCCTGATTCTGAGAATCTCCATCAATTCGCTTATTTCTTGAACCGGATTTCTGTTCCCCAAGTGTCCGAATTTCACATTCGTCCAGTCATTTGAAAGCTCATTCCTATTCCTTTTGCTCTCATCCTCTCAACCGTGTTCTTCTGGTTGAATGTTCCATCCTAGTTCGAATTCTCTCACTCGCTTACGATCATATTTTATCCTTTTACCACTGACATAAGACGAAACAGAAATATCCATTCCTATATCCTGCCACTTTCGCGTTCCACTTTCACCAGAAGTTTTCATATTCCTCCAAGCATAAAGCTTTGATGGGTTCTTTCACACTTTTAGTCTCATTCCCTTTGCCGCAGTCTGGGAATGTCATTCCAATTTCGTCATTTTGGGAATCTTCTTCCGATTTCCTTAAACTTAAAAATGATGACTCCATTCTCGATCTCTGCCTCATTCCCGCTGTTTGAAAATTTACATGCTCTGGTGTCCAAGAGTGAATCATAAAGGCTACATCTATTGCATATTTGTGATTAAACATACTATCGAATATTCAACAGCGGTCAAATTTAGGTTTGCCTAGATGTGGAAGGAGCATGTTTACTCTTTGTGTTGGAATGGGGAAGAGAGATTGAGGAGGAGAGAGCGTGATGGTAAGAGGAAGAGAGGGAGGGAGAAGGAGGGAAAGACTCATAGATGGAAATATACAAAGATGAATTGCTGCCATTTCAGACGACTTGAACCCCGAGATCCACCTCACAGATACAAAAATATAGTCGTTGGTATCTGAAACATGTTTGTGTCATACAAACATGCACTGCAGTAGGATTGAGCTGTTGCCTATAAATATACTGAATTTATATGTTCAATAGCACATTTACCGCACTCGGAGTCCATGTACAACAAATGACATTCTCTCAGGATCTTCTCATTCACTGAGAGAGACACGTTTTCCGAAGTCTTAGAGGAGGGACGCTGTTTTGAGCTTCCTGACATTGCTTGAAGTTAAGTGCCATCGACTGGTTCGGTCTGTCCTTGGATGAAAATGCGAACAGCTGACTTGGCCAGTGGAATGGAACATGAGTTGCACCAGGTGCGGTTATAGGTCACGCGTGAGCTTCTGAGTGAAATACCCAAAGGTACTGAGGTTTGTGAGAGATGGTTGTGTGGATCCCGATTCCGCAGGGTGCTCACACGAAATGACTGAATTCAACTACAGTCTTGGTTGGATCATTCTTTAATCTGCAGATTGGGTTAATTTCATTCACCGCTACTACTGAACTGTCATTCAGGAATCAGTGACAAAAGTCCCCCCGAGCAGCTCCAATACATTCTTTTTTTTCCTGATCGGTAGCATTCTGAATAATGTAACACCAATCATAATCGACCTCATCTTTTAACAACCAATAATTAGTTCCTCTCATATACAAAGTATCTCTAAGTTAGTACGCTTGCTGTGTTATATTTTACCAATCCTAAGACCACAGCTTATCAATACTAAAGCTAGTTTCTCACATCTGCGAAGTCTCAGGGTGCTAATCGGTGCAGGTGCATATCAACAAATGCTCTATTGTTCTCTCAGATGCTGCTGCGACCTTCATTGTTCTGACATATTTTGTGTGTCAGCTTTTAGCTAATTTCTATCTTCTGAGCATCATGTTGCTGAGCACGACTACACTAAACTAGCACCTAGTTCTACCTACAGTTTAGCCAACGTCCTCTGTTGCTAACGTTGTGTGTGACTAGCAGGCCCGATGCACGAGTGGCAGAACATGAGACAGCGGTTGACATGAGTGAACAGTGGACAATGCGAGCGACTGGCAGACTCCATTGTGAAGCAAGAGACATAGACATGGATGTGGCCGGTCAGCCTTGTGTGTGTGTGTGTGTGTCTGTGTGTCTGAGTGTCTCTGTGTGTGTGCGCGTGTGTGTGTGTGTGTCCGTCCGTGTGTGTGTATTTGTGTGTGTGTGTGTGTGCGTGTGTGTGTGTGTGTGTGTGTGTGTGTGTCTGTGTGTGTGTTTGTGTGTGTGTTCATGTGTGAGAGAGTTATCAAGAGCTACTCTGTGGCTCTACAGCGGAACGTTATATTGAGTTTCTAAATCGCAGGAGTTACTGAGTTATTTTGATGCTAATTCTTGATCTGCTCCGCTGGTTTGCATTTTCCATGCCCCGTCGGTATTCCATAAAGATTGGAATTGTTTTATGAATTTAAATAGTTGTACTTTTACACGTTAATCGCTCATTCTAACGTCTAATTTCATTGTGAAGATTTTAATGTTATTTTTATTTTAAGATATTTTGTAGGTCTGATTTGACGTTCCACTTAAAAGTTTATCGTAATTATGATTCGTTGAATTGGTACCTGCTGCTTTATATTGGGTGCATGCCTTAGGGTATTTGAACTAATGATAAAATAATGTTTACAACTTCTGCCTGGCACTGGCTTTGGACGTGTTCAATTAGATTCATCGACTTCGTCAGTCGATGTTCCAATGGTACACCAAACGGTATTATCGTCTTATTTGTTTAGGTAAGAACCAATGCATAACTTTGTAACCTAATAAATGTATTATGAGCTCTACCAATTTAGCTACCTTTCTACCTCGGCACAGCCACGGTATTTCTGAGCTCTATACTATTTTCAGTTACTGCATGAGGTTCGGTTTGTTTAATGTATCGGGAATGCAAGAACAGATTGAATTCCTTGTGAGGTACGAAGCATTATTTTAATTGCAGGTCCCATGGTCATCGTCGTAGATGAACTAGTTTGTGTCATTTGAAGTCTGTTTAATTTTGATCATTACTTCGAGGGACTTTACTCCGAGGTTTCCTTTGGGATTACGTCAATCTCTCTTTGCCTCTGAGGGGTGATATTTTATTTGATCACACCTCGTTGTCAAATTAATTATTTAAATTGCGCCTGACGATAAAATAAAAACAAACAAGATTTCGTGGCTCCTCGCGTCATTGAGCACATTTCACAACTCGAGAGATGGAAGATTTCACTAGTTCCTTCAGTTGTTCCCTGAGCTTTTTCTGGGTAATGGTGTAAAGGGCCGTGTTTGTACAGCAGCTCAACAGCTGCAGCATGAAACTTAGGTCTTGCACAAAAATAGCTGGACCGGTAAACACAACGCGAACATAATACAACTGGACCCATATGAAATACCCTGTGAACAGCGACCATAACAGGATGAAATTCGCCGAGATAGCATACAGCAAAGTGACGGATTTCCTGCGGCTCTCCATCTCCGGGTCTCGAAAACTCTCCCGACTGCTGGCACCTCGAAGTCTTCTGCGCACCCTGCTAGTCACCAGAATATGTCTTACAGTTAACCCATTGAGCAGCAAAATGAGGACAAATGGGATTGCCGGTGTGAAGATATGATGAACAAATGTGGCTGTTGCCCAGTTCTCTGATGTCCGAGCACCTTCTCTTGTCAAACAAAACCAAGGGGAATTATCAATAAAATATTCACCTGTGAACATAAAATACCAGAAAATGTTCTTCGAAAAACTTAGCACGCTCGCCGTTCCAAGTACAAACGTCGCCGTTTTCTCGGTGCAATAATTCCTTTTCATCTTCTGGTAACAAATGGCTACAAACCGATCAAAGGTGAATGCGACGGTGTACCAGACAGACCAATCTGTCACTGTATAAACAAGGACGGCGTGAATATTACACAAAGGGATGGACTTGAGGAAACGGAAGTAGTACCTGTAGGCAATTGGTATCTGCCTCATTATCAGATCGAAGATAACGATCAGTAGATACGCCGCCGCCATTGCAAGGAGGTAAAGCGTGACATTTTTGGACAGACCGCAGTTCCCTCGGGACAGGATCTTAATAGTCACTGATATTACTGTAAAAAAAGGAAAATAAATTATATTTCTGACGCTGAATAGAGTTCAGAAATAAACAGTAAACGACTGGTTACTTTACAAATCCCCCGAAACCTAAAGGAAGGTCGAGCCATGTTTATGGATTGAAACTGTGGGGAGAGTTGGTGACCAGAAACGAGCATCCTGCGTAAAAGCAATTCCTTGCCAGGCATCTCTGCCGGGTTACATACGCATCTTACTCATAGCCAGGACTATGCACTGTGGGGTACTTCCAAAATAAATCCATGTGATTGATACCAGCTCGATTACCATAACTGCCGGCACTACAAGGGTGTTTCCGTGTCCATTTTACCGTAATTTTAGAACACGTTCCATTCTCTTTGGCTTGGCTTCGCGGACGAAGATTTATGGAGGGGGTAAATGTCCACGTCAACTGCAGGCTCTTTTGTGGCTGACAAGTCCGATGCGGGACAGGCAGACACGGTTGCAGGGGAAAATTGGTTGGTTGGGGTTGGGTGTTGGGTTTTTCCTCCTTTGTCTTTTGTCAGTGAGGTGGGCTCTGCGGTCTTCTTCAAAGGAGGTTGCTGCCCACCAAACTGTGAGGCGCCAAGATGCACGGTTTGAGGCGATATCAGCCCACTGGCGGTGGTCAATGTGGCAGGCACCAAGAGATTTCTTTAGGCAGTCCTTGTACCTCTTCTTTGGTGCACCTCTGTCACGTGGCCAGTGGAGAGCTCGCCATATAACATGATCTTGGGAAGGTGATGATCCTCCATTCTGGAGACGTGACCTACCCAGCGCAGTTGTATCTTCAGCAGCGTGGATTCGATGCTGTCAGCCTCTGCCATCTCGAGTACTTTGATGTTAGGGATGAAGTCGCTCCAATGAATGTTGAGGATGGAGCGGAGACAACGTTGGTGGAAGCATTCTAGGAGCCGTAGGTGATGCCGGTAGAGGACCCATGATTCGGAGCCAAACAGGAGTGTGGGTATGACAACGGCTCTGTATACGCTTATCTTTGTGAGGTTTTTCAGTTGGTTGTTTTTCCAGACTCTTTTGTGTAGTCTTCCAAAGGCGCTATTTGCCTTGGCGAGTCTGTTGTCTATCTCGTTGTTGATCATTGCATCTGATGAAATGGTGCAGCCGAGATAGGTAAACTGGTTGACCGTTTTGAATTTTGTGTGCCCGATGGAGATGTGGGGTGGCTGGTAGTCATGGTGGGGAGCTGGCTGATGGAGGACCTCAATTTTCTTCAGGCTGACTTCCAGGCCAAACATTTTGGCAGTTTCCGCAAAACAGCATGTCAAGCGCTGAAGATCTGGCTCTGAATGGGCAACTAAAGCGGCATCGTCTGCAAAGAGTAGTTCACGGACAAGTTGCTCTTGCGTCTTGGTGTGAGCTTGCAGGCGCCTCAGATTGAAGAGTCTGCCATCCGTGCCGTACCGGATGTAAACAGCATCTTCATTGTTGAGGTCTTTCATGGCTTGGTTCAGCATCTTGCTGAAGAAGATTGAAAAGAGGGTTGATGCGAGAACGCAGCCTTGCTTCACGCCATTGTTATTGGAGAAGGGTTCATCCAAATGCTGAGCTTTATTCCATATAATTAACCGGTGCAGAGAGAAAGACATTTAAAATCTGGAGATGTATGTTGGGAGGAATCTGGGTAATTTATTGTTGGGAACAGATTGAGCACGGTGGCATTTTTTGGGGGGTTGTTGACCAGTAAACTCAATAAAGATCTTCTCCGGTAGGTTGAAATTCATTTCTGTTCGTGTTTTGACATGGTTAGTAGCTCCAATCCACTTCTTCGCAATCTGATTAACCTCTTTGAGATTGCATCGAAAATTTACTTCCTTCCAGGTCTCCAGGTGGCGCTCATGGAGTGAACACGTTTTGGTTTTTGCTCCATAAAATATACTATTTTTAACCTGTATCCACCTTTGAACTAACTTCACAGAAGTCAGAAAGATCTTTATTTTTGCTCTAATTATACTTGAGTCTGAAAATTTTGAAGAAATGACTGAAGGAAAAGCTACACGAGCTGAAACCCGGGCAGAAGAAGGTAACGGCCGAGAGAAGAAACAACCAGACATTAAACTAAGTGAGATGACCTTCGCTGACTTTTTAAAATTCTTTCATGATGAATTCAAAGATGTTTGTCGCAAAAAAGACCTAGCTGAACTTCGTACAGCTTTAATTGCCTCAGAAGCTGAAACCAAAAAACAACATACCTTAATTGCAGCTCTTCAAACTGAAGTTCAACAAAAAGAGATTAGACTGACTGAGGTCGAACAGAAACTTTCCAAAGCAATTAAACAACTAGAAGTGCTCCAGCTGAAAAGCATTCATTCAGAGAACCGTTCCAGAAGACAAAATATTCGTTTGGTTGGAATTCCTGAAGGCATTGAGAAAGGAGATCTCCTGACGTTTTTTGTCGAGCTTTTAAAAGAAGCATACCCATCCGAATTCCCTGCTGATCCACCGTTACTTGATAGAGTACATCGTATCTGGAACCGAAATGCTGAAGCTTCCAAACCCAGAGTGGTGATGGTCCGTATGCATTACGTGAGTACAAAGGATAGATTGATTCGTACAGCCAGAAGACTTGGAAATGTGACTGTTCGTGGCTTTAGTCTAAGAGCCTATGAAGATTTTAGTCCGGAGGTAGTACGCGCTCGAAGACTGTTTAAAGATCTGATGTCCGAATGTTTTGAGAAGAAACTGAAACCTGCGCTGCTGTATCCTGCGAGGCTCAGGATTTCTCTGGAGAACCAAGCTCGTCAAATATTCGACTCCGTGTCTGCAGCACGGAACTAGCTGTCGGCTAATTTCCCGTCTAGCGTGACCTCTCAGCCCGAGTGACCGATAAAAAATGCGGTAGATATCGGTCTTTTTCAGGTTAATAGTCAGATTCTGATTTCTGACCATTCGAAAAGTAATAGATCATTATAGCTCTAATTATCCTGTTCATCTTTAACACATTTTTATATATTTTCTTTCTCCTCTGTGAGAATTTTTTTTTAAATATATAAGTGTATGTTTAATTTTATATTAATCTATTTTATTTCTGAATTACTGAAAATGGCGATTTTTTATTTTTTGTTTATTAAAACTTTTCATGGTTTTTTTTACATTCGCCATTTTCTCTTTGTCTTTCTTCATAAACTAATTTTAAAATGATTTAACTCTTTATGACTTTGTTTTATCAGTAGGTACTACACAATTACGATTTTTCTTTTATTTCTTTTTAAATATTTTTCTTTCAATATTTAGTATTTGATTTTAGCTTGAGTTCTCCTTTTTATAAGTTTAGGTGGTGGATCTTAACTTAATATTAGGAGCTGCCGTCTGAAGACATGGGGGTAGGTTTAGTATTATCTCTTCTTTTCTCTCTGATCACTCTCTGGTCAGATGGGGGGTGGGTTTTGTTTTTCCTTCAGGGGTTTTTATGTTTCATTTTCTTTTGTTTTTTCTTGATTTTTCTTTTAGAACTACAGATATGGCTGACACGTCGTCATTTCCGGTCCTTCCTTATATCTTAATTCTTCTTCCGGGCGCATGGGTCCCTGCTTTGATTAACCCTTTATATACTGGAGGGTTGACCTAAGTAATGGATCAAAACATTAATTTTGTCTCTTGGAATGCTAATGGTCTAAACAACATGTTTAAAAGGAGGAAGGTCTTTAAAGTATTCCAGAGACTGAAAGCACAGATTATTTTTTTACAGGAGACTCATGTGAGGAAGGAGGATAATCTGCGTTTTTTTAAATCTTGGAAAGGCCCACAATTTCATGCCAACTCATGCTCTAAGACTCGAGGTGCATCTATTTTTATTGATCCCTCTATTACATTTGTTCAACATGACATCACTGTAGACCCTATGGCAGATTTTTATTGGTTACTGGGTTATTATTCAATATTAAGGTTGTCATGGTTAATGTTTATGCCCCGAATGTAGATCACCCTGAGTTTTTTAGATCTTTGTTTACTATTTTACCCAATTTAAATAAATATCATTTAATAATGGGTGGGGATTCTAACTGTTGTCTGAATCCCCTGCTAGATAGGTCGAAACCTTCACAGCTCCTACCGAATAAATCGGCTACATATATTAACTCTTTCCTTACTAACTCTGGAGCTGTTGATATTTGGAGATTTCTTCACCCGACAGATAAAGAGTTTTCCTTTTTTTCTCATGTATACCATTCATACTCGAGAATTGATCACTTTTTTATTGATTCACGTTTTATTCCACTTGTAACTGCTTGTAAGTATGACATTATAGCCATTTCGGATCACTCTCCATTACAACTCTCTCTTAAATTCAAAGACTCTGTTTCTACTATTAAGCACTGGTGTTTTGATGTTACATTATTGCAAGATTTAGACTTTGTAAAATTTATGAAAGAACAAATTAACTTTTTCTTTTCAACAAATTACACTACGGAAATTTCTTATGGAATATTGTGGGATACATTCAAGGCTTATATTCGTGGTCAAATTATTTCTTACTCAGTAGCTTTGAAGAAATGCATCAAAAACAAGATTCATCTATTGGTTGAGAAGATTAAAGACATTGATAAGAAATATGTGACTGATCCTACTGAAGAACTTTAGAAAGAATTGAACTGCAGATGGAATATAATTTGTTACTTATATCTTCGATTGAAAACCAGCTAATTAGATCTAAATCTGATTTTTATGTGCATAGTGAGAAATCGGGTAAACTGTTAGCTAATCATCTGAAGAATATTTCAGCTAGACGCCAAATTGTGGAGATTCGCAAACAGAATGGAGAACTGACTGTTAACCAGGAAGAGATAAATCAATCTTTCCAAAATTTTTATACATCCTTATATAGTATAGAATCCCCTCAAGACCTTAGTAATATGTTTAATTTTTTAGAACATTTGAAATTCCCAAAAGTATTACCTCAAGATAACTTAGAATTAAGTAAACCCATTACAGATTCGGAGATCAATAATACTATTTTCTCACTGAACTCGGGGAAAGCACCAGGTCCCGATGGATATTCTGTGGAATTTTATAAAGCTTTTTCTTCTACTCTCTCTCCCTGGCTGATTAAGATGTTTGATGAATCTATCACATTGGGTAAACTACCACAATCATTTTACAGAGCTACGATTTCTCTAATCTTGAAAAAAAATAAAGACCCGACCGAATGTTCTTCTTATAGACCTATTTCTTTGTTGAATGTTGATTCTAAGATCTTCTCTAAAATTCTAGCGACAAGGCTAGAGAAAATATTACCATATATTATCTCTGAAGACCAGACTGGATTCATTAAAAATCGTTATTCCTCCTTTAATATTAGAAGATTGATGAATATTATTTACACTCCTTCACATAAGTCTTCAGAATGTGTTATTTCACTAGATGCTGAGAAGGCCTTTGATAGAGTAGAATGGCCTTATTTATTTACAGTTCTTGAAAAATTTAATTTTAGTCCGATATTTATATCTTGGATTAAACTTCTTTATAATTCCCCAGTTGCCTCGGTTTTTACTAATACCCAAAGATCGCCATATTTTCGATTATTTCGGGGCACCAGGCAAGGGTGCCCCCTTAGCCCTTTATTATTTAACTTAGCTTTAGAACCTTTGGCAATTGCTATCAGAGAAGCACCCAATATTACTGGTATTATTCATTGCAGGGATATTCATAAATTATCACTATATGCAGATGATTTATTGTTATATATTTCCAATCCTGAAAATTCTATTCCTGCTGTTTTACCTTTATTAGCCCAATTTAGTAATTTTTTGGGATATAAACTGAATTTAAATAAAAGTGAATTATTCCCTTTTAATGGATGGGTCCCTATTTATGATAGTTTACCTTTTAAAATAGCTAGAGACCATTTTATATATTTAGGGATTAAGATTACTAAAAAACATAAAGATTTGTTTAGGACTAATTTTTTCCCTCTATTGGACCTGATCGGCAGTTTACTTACCAATTGGTCACCATTATCCCTATCCATGATAGGCTGAATTAATGCTATTAAGATGATGATCTTACCTAAATTTTTATATATATTCCAAGCTATACCTATTTTTGTTCCTAAATCTTTTTTTGATAAGGTCGATTCTAAACTGTCCTCGTATATCTGGCAAAACAAGAATCCTAGATTGGGGAAAAAGTATTTACAGAAATCTAAACTAGAGGGAGGGTTGGCATTACCCAACTTTAGAATTTATTACTGGGCAATTAATATTAGTTACTTAAGGTATTGGTTGAATTATTCAGAATTATCTCTAAATCCCCATTGGGTAAATTTAGAAATTAAACCGATACAAAATTTTTCAATTAGCTCTATTTTGGGAGCTGCTCTCCCTTTTACTCTTAATAAATTATATAAACAAATTGATAATCCAATGGCTAAACATACACTACGTATATGGTTTCAATTCCGGAGATTTTTTGGCCTAAGTCATTTTATCTTGGAAACTCCTATTGTACTAAATTTCCTTTTTCATCCCTCTCTAATTGATCAAGCTTATTTACTCTGGAAAGTTAAAGGTATAACATGCTTTTCGGATTTATTCTTGGATAACTCTTTCATGTCATTTGAACAATTATCCATGAAATATGATTTACCTCGATCTCATTTCTTTCGATATTTGCAGATTAGGAGTTTCTTAGTTTCGACTTTACCCTCTTTTCCCAATCGGGAGACTACGACTGTTTTAGAGGATATACTATATTCAAAATTCCCTCCAAAAGGTGTGATATCTAAATTATATAATATAATTACAAAAATAAATTCTGGGACTTTTGAAAAGTTTAAAAATGATTGGGAAAGAGAACTCAACCTTCATATTTCTAATGAAAATTGGAATAAAATTCTGCAACTAGTAAACTCTTCTTCTCTATGTGCAAAACATTCACTAATACAGTTTAAAGTTGTTCATAGAGCTCATATGTCTAAAGATAAACTCCATCGCTTTTATTCTCTTATCGATCCTATATGTGATAAATGTCAATTGGAAATAGCTTCCCTTACACATATGTTTTGGTCCTGTCCCTCTTTACAGAATTATTGGAAGGGAATTTTTTCCATTATATCTACTGTTTTGAATATTGATTTACAACCACATCCCATTACTGCAATTTTCGGATTATCTATGATAGATTTGACTTATTTATCTCTTCCTGGGGATCGTATGATTGCTTTTCTTACACTAATGGCTAGAAGATCTATACTATTAAATTGGAAAGAGGTAAATCCTCCCACTGTTTTCCAATGGTTTACCCAAACTATATTATGTATAAATTTAGAGAAAATTAGAAACTCTGTCTATGAATCCCCTTCTAAGTTTGAGTTAACCTGGCGACCATTTATTCAATATTTTCATTTGTGGTGAGTTGATCTGGCTCTGTTTTCTTTCTATGATTATGTATGATAATTGGGCTGTAAGATGAGATCGGAGTGATCGGCGTGGTTTAGCTATATCTGTAGGTGTTTTTTTAAGTTTTTTTTAAATTCAGATTTGTTTTTTCTTCTTTTTTGGGGTTCTTTTTTCCTCTTTTTTCATATATTGTTATTAATTATATCTTTTTTTTTAGAGATAGTTCACACCCTAAACTGATCAAAAATTTTGTAATATTATTGTTTAATATCTCTGTATTAATTCATTACTTACTATGTATATTTTATATCTCTTTGAACTGTATGTGTTTATAAATTATAATAATAATAAAAAGATTGAAAGACAAAAAATTACTTCCTTGTCCTTTGATACTTGTCTCCCAATAATGTCGCTACACATGTGTTGGATTAGGGCGCCCACACTACGGGTGCTCAGCCGGTCAAAAATGCATTTACCCTGACCACGTCATAGGTAAGACATGCTTCCAATTGTAGCTCGTTAAAAAATTGTATTAAGGTATTAGAGCTTGGGTAGGATGAAATACGGAACGTTTGGGAGGCTGATGAGCTGCTAAACATAAATTACAGGGAAGGAGTCACACCCAGGAGACAGAAGGGAAAGGATAAGGGAACAGACAGTGGACGTAACCCTCAATAAAACGTATACCGTTTTAGATACGCTTGAAGATGACCACATACCAGGTACAAACACCGAAGGTAAGGCCTCTGGAACAGAGTGTGACCCTGTGGATAAGAAAGAGAGGGAGTCGAGGCCATATGCAGTGACAAGGAGTTCACTCATGAGGGGAACAATGATGAGATGAGATGATGTGGATGAGATCACGAAACCGGATGATATTTTCCTCTTAGTACCAGAGTCCCGGAGATCTTCTAAAGAGTTAGGGTGAAAGCCAGAATTCGTGGAACATGTAGGGTCCAACGGCGTGGACAGGAAGAGTGATGAGCTCCTACTAAGTGAGTTCAAAGAGTTACCTGTGCAGTTGAAGGCCAGGACCTCCAGGATTATGATCCCTGTATTGTTACCTGTGCAACGTACCGATTAGGTAAGAAATAGGAGGATAATGCAGCATAATATATGGTTAATGAGATGGTGCAGGAGGGAGGATTTTGAATTATTGAGCTCTCTTTCAAGAAATGAGTGGTCTGTACCTGAAAGCCATTTTGCATCGAATCTGGAGTGGGACAAATATCCTTGTGGGAATACATGCTAGTGGTACCAACTCCTGGGTATTCAAACAACATTTGTAGGGAGGTTGGGAACCAAAGCACCAGGGCAGATAGTGGAGTAGAGGACGATATAAACCATAGAAGTGAGTGGTGGAGCAAGGAACCAGCAACCAGCTGAAGCAGTGAATGTGTCACTTTTGCAGAGATATGTTGATGGGAAGGATATGGTCAGTTGGACCAGGCAAAATAATAGTTCGGCACAGACTAGAAGAAATTGGGGGCCCATTTCTATGCTGATATTTTCTGTTTCTATGATATATGGAGACAATTACACCGGGATAATTTAGGTAAGTACAAATATCATAGATTCAGCGTTTAACATGTAAATTAAACTAAATTGCGTTGAACCGTTTTCGTGGAACATTGCAATGAATGCAAGTGTCCTTTGTTATGAGCCTAAAAGGACCCCAAAACCCAGCAGTAATATACAATCACCAAGACAAATAGATACCTAACCAAATATTGTTTTTAATTATCTTTAAACATGAAAATAGAATCAAACTTTTACTTAACTCTATTAACTTAACTAAACCCAATTTAACTCCCTTCTAATTCCATGCACATGTGTATGTGATGTGTGTGTAAATGTAAATGTCATTCTTCCAAGTTCTCTGGTTGCAGGCCATTCTTGTACTGTGCACAGAATTTAACATGTATCAAGTTCCGTAGGCTTTGGTGTTTGAAAAGTAAATGTTTACCACGCAGAAGGTACTTGTAAAATTTGCAGAGAGTGATTTGCAGTTCCAGGATTTCCACAACTGAGATACCACCATTAGGCACATCAGTGCCTTGCTGATGAAACTTGTCCCATCAGGGATGTCCATCTTTCTTTCAGGCTATCACAGAGTGCATTTCTGTTTCATTTATTCAAGGAGAAATATCAGACAGATAGTCCTTCCAGCCATCCACCACTCTGGAGCTTCTGTTTCAGTTCTAACAAGCTTCTTGGCTTACAATGTACAGCTCGCTCTCTCTCTCTCTCTCTCTCTCTCTCTCTCTCTCTCTCTCTTCCTCTCTCTCTCTCTCTGTATCATCCTGACCTTCTCCAGCAAAAAATAGGAGTTATTTTTCTTGATCAAGCTTTTGCCTTTCTGTGCACTCGGTCAAAACCCTTTGCCAGCGAACATCTTTGTTCCAGATGTGCAAGACCTTTCTTGGGTGACCATTTCGGTCAATGAAGTGGCTCTGCACCGTTCCATTGAATGGGACAAGATACCAATGCAAAAGATGCTGCATTACAAAAGCCTAATGCATGGTCACGGCACGCAAGCATACACACTTGTACACGCAGTGCTGACTGCGACGCATCGCATGCTTCAACGTCATAAATGACAAAGGACTTTAATCATCAACTTAGCATTTCCATCCACTGTTCTATGATCTGGTTTTATTTGCTGCAGTGCATTCGGCCTGTTTTTTCAGATTTCCCGCACTAATTGTTATTATTCCACTTTGTTTTGCATATTCCCTGAGAATAAGAATGAACACCACGTGAAAATTGTACCGTGCGCCACGAAAGGGGAAAATAAGCTGTAAATTCTTATCTTGAAGCGCGATAAAGAGTGCCGCACCACCGCTGGAACAATCCAGTTATAGTATCATGCTTTAGTTTAGTGAGACTATCCTGAATTGCTTCAATAATTTGACTCCCGGAGCCAAATGAATCGCTGTGAAAACTAAACTGAAATAATCGCCATTGTTCGCTTTTGAATGGGTTCCCTTTGTTTTCCATAATTTCCTGAAGATATTTGCAGACGTTTATTGCATACTAAATTATTTCATTTCACGCAAATAGCTTCTGAATATCCTCGTAAAAATCTAAACACCATATGTCCATCTGCGTCTGATCTGCCAGTTTTAGTGCAATTGAACAGTAGCACAATGTTCGAGAAACGCATATTTGCCGATGCTGGAATCTTCGGCATCAATAAATTGACGCTGTCCCAATAAGGGGTATTCAGGTTCGCCTGAATGCATATCGTTGACACCTTCCCAGTCTTTGACAGCTCACACATGTGCCTAGATGTTTGCTGTTTCTTTCTTCGCTTTGCAAAATATCTTTGCACGCAATTGATAAGGCCCTCGAGATTTCTATATCTTGATGCTATTGAGCATCTGCAGCATCTCTTCTCTTGTGTGGATTCTCTTCAGGATTTACTTTCCCGAGTTTCCTCATAGTCATGGCTTTCACCCGGTAAAGACTATATACATTTCCGCACCTCCTAAGGTTCCATAGCTAAATAATATTGGTGATGTTTAAACGCCCCATTTCTCTCCCAAGTTAATATATTTGTAGCATGTTATAGGCCCCCCCCCCAACCCATTCAAACGATATCGCAGAGCCACCTTGTGGCCCTTTTTGCCTTCCTGATCTCATTTTAAGTGCATTCTTAATTTTTCTACTCTCCTTAACGGATCGCATGATCCCTTCTATATCGATATATTTTCCTTCACCAGAGTCTCCATAGATCTTGTTATCGGCTGTTTCACAATCCTATCAGCCATGTCGTTTCCCCTCACTGGATCACGCTGACCATTTCCATCTACCAAACACCCCCGATCTTCCTTTGAAAGCCTTCCACTTGTCAGATGCCCTGATAACTAGTTTAGAACTTTCAACTTTGGGCCAATCCTGTCTTTTCCAGTAATTTCAACACTGAAGGGGTTACCGTAACTGGTCACGAACTGATCTCCGATGGACATTTCAGGTACTTTCCCTGCTACGTTCCCCAACATGTCGTCCAGTATCAGGCCCTCTCGGGTAGGGACGAATATATTTTTATTGTTGAAGATAATTTAATTGCCGACGTGAAATTATTATTTTTTTTATAATTTTTTATTTTTCACCCCATAAATCACATTAACCATGATACACATTTTTTCCTTTTCACACATATACAATGTCATTTTCTCCCCCCCACCTCCCTCCTCCCCTCCCACCCTCCCCACCTCCCCCCTCCCGTCCATTTAAGGTATAAAATCTAGGATACATTAAACCAGTCAGACAATGTTGTCATTCAATAAAAATACACCAAAAATTCCACTGAGTCCAGTCTTTTCATTTCCTTTTCCTTCCGTTAACTTAGGTAGTGATTGTCCCCGGTAGGTTTTCGCTATTGTGTTTAATATAAGGCTCCCATATTTGTTCGAATATTTCAATATTATTTCTTAAACTATATGTTATTTTTTCTAATGGAATACATTTATTCATTTCTATATACCATTGTTGTATTTTCAAATTATCTTCCAATTTCCAGGTTGACATAATACATTTTTTTGCTACGGCTAGAGCTATCTTAACAAATCTTTTTTTGTGCATCCTCCAAATCAATTCCAAATTCTTTGTTTTTTATTTTACTTAGGAGAAAGATCTCTGGATTCTTTGGTATATTGTTTTCTGTTATTTTATTTAATATCTGATTGAGATCTTCCCAAAATTTTTCTACTTTTTCACATGTCCAGATTGCAGGAATTGTTGTTTCCATTTCTTTTTTACATCGAAAACATCTATCAGATACTGTTGGGTCCCATTTATTTAACTTTTGAGGTGTAATGTATAGCCTGTGTATCCAATTATATTGTATCATACGTAACCTCGTATTTATTGTATTTCTCATCGTTCCAGAGCATAACTTCTCCCATGTTTCCTTTTTTATCTTTATATTTAAATCCTGTTCCCATTTTTGTTTAGTTTTACCATTTGTTTCCTCATTCTCCTTTTCTTGCAGTTTTATATACATATTTGTTATAAATCTTTTGATTATCATTGTATCTGTAATCACATATTCAAAGTTACTTCCCTCTGGCAAACTCAAACTGCTGCCTAATTTTTCCTTCAAGTAGGATCTCAATTGGTAATATGCCAGTGCTGTATCTTGAGTTATATTGTATTTATCTTTCATTTGTTCAAAGGATAATAATCTATTTCCTGAAAAACAATTTTCTATTCTTTTAATCCCTTTTTTCTCCCATTCTCTAAAGGAAAGGTTATCTATTGTAAAAGGGAGTAACTTGTTTTGCGTCAATATTAGTTTTGGTAATTGATCATTTGTTTTATTTCTTTCTACATGAATCTTCTTCCAAATATTGAGTAGATGATGTAATACTGGAGAAGTTCTATGTTGTACCAATTTTTCATCCCAGTTATATAATATGTGTTCAGGTGTCTTTTCCCCTATTTTATCTAATTCGACGTGAAATTATTGAGGCAAATGGAAATGCGAGGTTGCCAAGCAATTCATTCCTTCTTGAATGTTGTTTGTGGTGCAACAATAAAAGTTCTACTTTTGGAAGGATGGATTAATGAATGGTTGTATCACGTACCAGGAACACAAAGCACTGCTAGTATGTGATCGTAAATTAGAAACAATATTGCTGTTAGCTGTAATTTGGCAAGTTAATACACAGGGATTCAAGAAAGCAGAATCAACAAAAGTTGGAAAGAATAAAATGAGAATCGTTTTGGATCAATATCGTGCGCAGAAAAGCTTACCAGGAAGAGCAGTCATAGCCAAGATGGGATAGTAGATAACTTGAATTCCTCGGACCAGATAATATATTCGCCATTGAAATGGGCGTTTATCCAGTGTCAAAAACAGTTCGAACGCCCAGAAAATATTCTTCCTTGTGGTAGGATAATTCTGATCCACGGTTCCTATATCCCATTCAGTGAACATTTGTGCAGATGTAAATCCTTCTAGAGACTGGCAAAGCGGGAGCTGATACCCTCACTTTCAACTAACGGCAACTGCAAAATAAATACCACATTAATAGAGGAAGCGAATCTCTTGTGACATATTCAGATCCACTGAGGCTGTCGTTAATTATGTGCGCCAAAACAAACATGTTGATTCAACTCCTTTCCGCTCAACGTTTGTATCACAAAAAGTAGAACAGTTATCAGTCTGCACGTGTGTAAGGAATGGTCATCTTTTCGGTGATCCATCATGTCGCCGTTGATGCGAGAGAACCAGTAGACATAGGGAGGGAAATGAGGCTGTCAATGTTGTAGATCGTCTTTTCAAAACCTTAATAAGGTGCAAGACAGTAGACAAATAGCAATGTTTTCGCATCCCAATGTCAAATTGCAGAAAGACTGTTTAATAAATTGCAATATTTAATCAATGATGTACAATAACAACGATTATAAAGTAGTTGTTTCTGGAACGATGTCAATGTTTGTGATACCCGACGGTCAATTTTGACTCTGTACAAATTTAGTTTCTGACATGTTCAATTCAACATGCTGCTATGAGAATAAACCATCAAGGTACCCGCTTGAGAGTAAACCATCAAGGTATCTGATCTGTTACATTATGCTATACTGAGAACATTTGTAGCTGGCAGTCTGCCAGTGGAAAGCATTGTGGTCTGACCGCTGGAGATCTTGCAGCTGTCCGTGATCTGAGTTAAATTCATGCTGTGCACAAATAAAGCAGGACATATCGTTAAAAAGGGGAACATTTATTATTTCTACATTCTAGTATCTGCAGAACATATTTTCGTATAATGAAGATATGTGCTTCTGTCCCAGTATTTCCAAATATGCATTTTTTCTAGAATTCCGGGCTTTCTTGTATTTGAAACATTGCCACACATTAACAACTCAGTAATTATCGACAGAAGTAATATAGTTGGCAAGCCCAATGGCAAGCAAGACACATGAGGAATTTAATGGGTAGAAGTATGAATTGTGCTATTATGACAAAATGGACAGGAGGATACGAGGAAAACACCATGACATACTGGTAAATTAAATCGCAGGTCGTTGTATGAAGCAGGCAATACAAAGTAAGAAGGGAGTTAACAAACCTTGTGGACGTTTGGCATACATGGATAGGTTATGAACTAAGCGATAAGTCACCACTAAACTGTGGCAACAGATTTAAAACTCCATGATTTCAGAAAGAGCTAGAGGATATTCATAATGTGAAGATGTTAAACAAAGCGCTGTTGAACATGAGAAAAATAAATTAATTAAAGGCCTGTGATTGTTCTTCTTATTAAAAAAAATTAAGGGGCTTTTCGGTCCGGTTTTGCAATAGATTTAAGTTATCAGGAAAAGTAAATAAACTACAGGCATTATGTCAACCTTCCATAGGAGCTCTATAGAGAGCGTCCTGGCAGTCTGCAGCACGGTGAGGTACGGTTGCTGCAGAGAAATGGATCAGAAGACAGTTCACAGGACCATAAGAGCAGCAGAGAGGATCAATGGGGTCTACATCCTACCCCCTACCCAACCCCCCATCCCCACCCCTACTGCAATCGATGTGATTATTGTCTGAAGTGGACACGCAAAATCATTGAGGATCCCTTTTCCCCTGCAAGCAGCATCTTTCAGTTGCTCCCATTTGAAGGATGTACAGGAGTATTAGAGCAGCAGCACAAGGGTGAGGAATAGCTTCCTCCCACAGCCAGTGAGAAGGCTGAACCACAAAAGGAACTGCTCACACTAACCATCCGAGACTCTCACATGCATAAAATAATATCTATTTGTGTATTTGTACAGTTGAATTACTTGTCATGAATATGTATTGTTTCTATGCAAGTATGTTATGTCTGGTTGTGTTTCTGCATGTTTTGCACCAAGGACCAGTGAACGCTCTTTCGTCGGGTTGTACTTGTACAATCAGATGACAATAAACTTGATTTGAAAATATCAGAAGGACGGAGCAAATTCTGCACTTTTAGAGGCAATTAAAGAGACTTTATTGAGGGGAGATCCTATCTGAAAAATCAGAATTGACTTCAATTGGCTGCTGAGAATGACTCACTTGGGAGAATGTTCCAATATATCAGAATCCATAAGATATGAGACAACCTAGCAAGTTAGATCTAAAATTCACAGTGATTATAATGCAATGACAATGGTCTAGGGTTTTTGTTCCTCGAGTAGTTTTCTCTTACACAATGCCATTGCTGGGTTAGCAGGATGTACAAAGCAATAATAGAATGAATTCAATTGCAATTGAGAGATGATGCGTTTTGACAATGACGCTGAATCTTCATAGTTGAACTCTGACAAACAGAGAGAAACCAAAGCATTTTTATTCCTAAGGAAATGAGCACAAGTCGATTTGGTGTTCGGAAAGTAGATTAGATATTTGCGCTCACTAGCCAAGTAAAGTATATCAGAGCAAGGAGGTTATTGTACAATTGAGTAAGTTAACTGTGAGGCTATAATTGATCTAAAGTGTACAGTTCTGGTGACCATGCAGCGAGACTGCGTAATTACCCTGTACACCGCATGGAAAAGATTCACCGTGATGTTGCCAATGTATATGAGAAGTAAATGAAAAGATACGACTGTTTTGCTTGCGGTATAGAAGTCGGAGGGGGCCCTAACATTATTGCACAAAATTACGTGGGGGATAGATTTAGAAGCTCGTGAGGAACTCTACGCCTTGCGTGTAGAATCCTTCGGAGAGATGAGAATTAGATTGACACCATACTCCGTATGCTCTAATCAGAAACAAAAGAAAATTTCTTTGCTGGAGGAACTCAGCGAATGGAGCGACATCAGTCGCGAAAATTAATAGGTATGCCTCAATATGAAGGGGTGGTTTAAAATTTGAATGCGCTACCTCATCGATTGGTGTTCCGTCGAACATTCAAATGAGCACTTGATGGCACAATATGCCACATGTCGAATACTGGAAATGCGTTTGGGTAGTAAATACTCTTCCTGCCCGAAACAAACAGGGAGGCTGCAAGGACTGGTTCAGTGTTGTATGGCCCTACAACTCTGCTGGATCCTATCTGGCTTGCTGAGTACGTCCAGCGATATTTGTAAAATAATAATATGCTACTCGAGATACTGCAATACTGACCAGAACAAAAGGAGAATAAAGCCTGAATTTTCTAAAAGCATTTAACGATTTAAAATTCTAATATTTACATGTATTATGTTGGAATCTAGGGGTTAAAACATTATGAAAGGAATGATTAATTAATAATTTTATATTTACTGCATGGTTCAGGGAAAAAGAGGAATGTGATTAACTGGCAATCACAGCATGGAGCAAAGTTGGCTGAGCAAAATTGTCTGCTCCCAAATACAGGGAGAGGAAATGCATAAAACGATTTAGGAGGAATGCTCAAACTGAAGGAGGTGGTGAGTAGCACAGGAGACACAGGCCAGACCAGACCAGAAAGAATGTCCTGCAAGAAACAAAGGGAATGGAAAACCAGTCTAGGAGGAAGATTAAGGCATGAGGAGGTGTTAAAGAGAACAGCAGAAATTGGCCAGACAGCTACAGAATCAGAATGGTGATTAGAAATATCTGGGGATGAATTAATTTCTGATCAAAACAACAGGATAGTCTGGCCTGGAGGATTAAGATGGGAGTGCTACACCCCAGATATCTCAAAACAGGAGATGACTTGTGATAACCCTTATGCAAAAAGTTCTAGCAAAGGAAGACAACTTTTTTTCTGGATGATAAGGTTGATCTATATAAACTGAGCCAACTGGACAATAGGGGTCAGTCTTGGGGAATAGCTCACTGTGCAGGTGACCTATGAACTAACGACTGACCCAGAGCTCTGTTAAGTTTTATTCTTGTGCTGTGTAATAAATTGACTGTTGAACCGAATACCTTCTCCTATCACTTAATTCAAAGAACACGCTGGACTCAGACCACACATAGACTAAATTAAGAGTAAGGTAAAGCCAGAGTCTGACAATTTGGTGACCCCGACGTGATGAAGATGGAGAAGTGACGGAAGAAAAAGATACGAAACACCGGTCGATTGTGGTGTGGTGATAACATCAAGTGGCCATTCAACAAAAGGAGGTAAGCAGACGCGTGTTTAAACGAAGTTTGGCATTGGCAACGATAAAATTGTGTGTTGTCACTACTCTGCAAAAGTCCTAGTTAAAGCCAAAGAATAAAGCTTCAGGGGTTAGAGTCCCCTGCAAGAAACGGGGGTTAGAGTCCCCCGTAAGGAACTGGGGTTAGAGTCCCCAGTAAGAAGCGGGGGTTAGAGTCCCCTGCAAGAAAAAGGGGTTTAGAGTCCCCCTAGTACAATGGGATTAGAGTCCCCTCATAGCAATCTCAAGATATAGGTTTAGACACTTGGCCAAATAGAATAAGGTGTATTGTGTTATAGTTATTTGTTTCTAAAGTGTATAATAAGTATTTGGTTAAGAATCGTATAGTGTATCATAATAGTTTCTAATAAGTATTTGTTTAAGGATTGTGTACAGTGTACCGCTGGTGTTTATAATAACGTGCGAAAGGTCGAAGTTGCCCCTACCAGGGGAGAGACCCAGTGAATTACGAAATCTAAAGGGTTAAAAATCAGAACATAAGATGGAAGGAGTAATTAGGGATGTAGGGCAAGAGTTCGGGGAAGACAGATGGGTTCCCGCATCTGTAAACCGACAGTGGGAAAAAACAAGGAATCAATTACTGGGAGGATTACCGAAGGGAGAGGAGGTACAGGCTATGGCACGGTACGAACAGATATGGAAAGAGCTGCAGAGTCAGGTGAAGGTACCACGAGGGTTTGAAAAAATCCGGCGGGTAATGTACTTAGGAGAAGCCGAGAGGGAAGCAGCAAAGGAGGTACGGGAACATGAGGCAAAGGGACAAGGATCTATATGGAATAGAAGGCTTAAACAGCAGAAAGAAGTGAAGGAACAGAGAAGGGCAGATTTGCACAACATGACATTGGCTTGCATGGCTGTGGAAGCGAACCTTCAACATGATATTAAAAAGGGACCCCCCTATCGTAAAGGAGAAAACGGGGGAGGTTAAGCCGTCAGCCCCGCTATATCCAAAGTTCCCAGAGACATTGCCACCACCTTATCCTATTCCCCAGATGCCAACGATGCAGATAAGTGAGGGAATAGTGAATGTCACTGAGTTAACAGGTCCAGAACTACATGAGGCGAAGGACAGACTTAAGAGAGTTGCGCAGAAGAGAGTGGAGGAAACAAAGGAATGGGTGCACGAAATACAGAACGATATATGTGCAGTAAGGGAAAATAGTAGGTGCTTGGGAAAAACAGATGAGAGAGAGCTGGGACAAGAAGAGGAGAATAGGAAGGGAAATGACCCAGCGAGTGTCAAATGGGAGCGGGAGAGAGGGCAGAACGAGGAAAATGAAATAGCTAGTGTGAGTGTTGAGAGTGAAGAGGAGGAACAGCTAGTCACGATCAGGGGAAGCATGATCACGCACAGAAGACAGGGTCAGAAGAAACCTCGCTCCCCTTTGGGATATGCGTTGCGGGACAGGGAGGAAGTACGGCTTCCAGAAAGGTATAGACAGATGCCACTAATTTATAAGGGTCCGCAAATTGGGGAAAGGTACCAACCCTTTCCATTCACTGACATGAATTGTATTTTGGACAAAATGCCACCTCCGACTGAGGGAGGTGGAGCGTGGATGGGAAAGTTCTGCAAATATACGATGGGACATAAGATAGCCATACGGAATTGGAGAGCATTATTGGGGAAACAGCTTGGGCTGTGGGAGATACAGCAGGTAGAAATGATCGCAGGAATCACTACTTCGAACTGTCGGATTACACCCCAATTTGGCAGATGCAGTATCCCCACAAACCTGAAGCTGAGGAAGGTTTGGCAGATACCATTGATGGCCTTATGTATTCAGGGGTGTTGGAACATTCGTGTTCTAGTTGGAATACACCCATCTTACCTGTTCCTAAACAAGACATGGGCAAATATCAGATGGCCCATGACTTAAGGCGCATCAATGGTATTGTGCGAACACCCACAGTTTCAGTACCAAACCCATATACTGCCATGACTGCTTTAACCCCTAACCACAAGTGGTTCTCTTGCATAGATTTAGCGAATGCTTTCTTTTGCTTGCCGCTGGCAGAACCATTAAGAGATGTATTTTTGTTCACGTATAAAGGTAGAAAGTTGCGGTATACTAGGCTTCCGCAGGGCTTTATCTTATCTCCAGGGATTTTCAATCAGGTGTTGAAAGAACAGCTGGGGGGGCTAGCACTGCCAGGTGGGGTAGTTCTGATCCAGTATGTGGATGACATCCTATTAGCAGCACCTGATCATACTTCCTGTTTGGAGGCCACCTGTCTCCTGCTAGTGCAGCTGTTCAAGGCAGGCTTTAAAGTCTCTCGCTCAAAGCTGCAATGCTGCAGACAGGTGGTCACCTTTTTTAGGTAGAATGGTCTCAGCGAAAGGCACAGGGATTTCCCCTGCACATCGAACAGCCCTACTACATCACCCAAAACCAAAGACAGTTAAGGAAATGCTTTCGTTTTTGGATTTGTCAGGTTATAGTAGGCAGTTTATCCCATCTTATGGTGAGTTGACACATCCACTGCGAACTTTGGTGAATGAGCAGGGGATGAGGAATCTGGGAGCTACACTTGATTGGACTGAACAGGCTGAGATGAGTTTTATTCAATTGAAGCAAGCTCTTACAACAGCTATAGATTTGGCGATTCCAAATTATAAACTACCTTTCTTTTTGGATGTTTCTGAAAAAGCACACACAATTGATGGTGTTCTTTTTCAGAAAAAAGGGGGTGGAAGATGTGTGCTCATGAATGTGAGTATCACACTAGATCCGACTGAAGTCAAACACCCACCATGCACGAGACATGCAGCGGGAGTAGCAAAGATTCTACAAAACGTGGCACACATAGTAATGGGACATGGCCTGACGGTATTAACAACACATAGTATTGTAGCATTTGTGATCTCGACAGCATTTACAATGATTTCGCTAAGGCAGACGAAACTAGAAAAGATCCCGAATGCTCCAAATGTTACGTTTACCCATGAAGGCATTAACATGGCAGATAATATGGGAGAGGGAGAACCACACTTTTGTGAGAAGAGGGTAGTAAAGGATATTAAAATAAGACCTGACTTACAGGCTACACCCATAAGAGAACCAGATGAAACCTTGTTTACAGATGGGTGTTGTTACAGACACCCCACAGATGGATTGAAAGCTGCCTATGCGGTGGTACGAAAAACTACAGGAGGATTTGAAGAAATCATTGCAGGGCCGGTGAGAGGAAAGAAGTCAGCACAACTCGCAGAACTACAGGGAATGATAGCAGCATTAGAATGGTCAATATATATACAGACTCGGCATATGTGGTAGGGACAATACAGGTTGAGCTTAGTCAATGGATTAGAAGTGGGTTTTTAACAGCAGCAATGACCCCAATTAAACACGAGAAGGTCGTTAGGAAACTGGCTGAGGCCCTCCTGAAACCAAGGGCATTAGCAGTTCTTAAATATAAAGGACATGATAGAACAGATACGATGGTGGCTCGGGGAAATCAGGAAGCGGACATGGCCGCTAAAAGGGCAGCAGGATACGGCCCTCAGTTTATTATGATACAGGCAGACAGAACAGCACATGACTTATTACCACCATGTAGGGTAGAAGTAATAATACAGGAACAAGCAAAGGCATCACCTCAGGAAAGGATGGTATGGGAGGAAAGGGGGGCAACCAAGGATCAAGGACTATGGAGATCGATAGACGGGAGGCCAGTTTTACCATCTGGACTCATGAAACCCCTCCTTGAGGAGACGCATGGGCTAACGCACTGTGGAAAGAAGCAGATGATAAGGTACTTGATACATTGGTGGCACCCCTTCCTGCCAGCAATGGTGGAGAACCATATTAGAGAGTGTGAGGTATGTATAACTTTCAATGTCAAGGAGACTGTAAAGCCACATGAAGGACAGTTCCCGTTACCTAAGTTACCAGGGCAGGAAATCGTACTTGATTATATGGACATGATTGAGAGGGTAAGTGGCTATCGATATCTCTTCGTAGCAGTAGATGTGTTCACAGGGTGGCCGGAGGCAATCCCTGCCAAAAGAGAAGATGCAAGGACGGTATGTAAATTCCTGATCAACCAGTATATTCCGAGACACGGATTTCCTAGAAAAATTAGGTCCGATAATGGAAGTCATTTTAAGAATAACGATCTACAGAAGGTAGAAGCAATGTTGGGATTGAAACATGCCTTTGGAACGATATACAATCCACAATCCCAAGGGAAAGTGGAGAGGATGAACCAAACAATAAAAGGTAAGATCGGGAAAGTACAGGCACGGACCAAACTAAATTGGGTGGATGCGTTGCCCTTGGCATTAATGTCAATAAGGAGTTCGGTAAGTTCAGTGACAGGATTTACTCCATATGAACTACAAACGGGGCAACAGTTTCCGGGACTGGGAGCCGGAATTCAGACTACGAAGAATGAGGTAAGTTCAATGGGATGCAAGCTTTATGATGATAAACTAACGGCTCTGGTGTCAGATTTTTCACAACAGGTCACAAGTCCCAACAGAAAACGGGAAACACCGATACCTTCAGTCACGGAGTGGGTTCTGCTAAAGGTCATCAAGAGAAAGTGGTCGGAGCCCAGGTGGACTGGACCCTACAGAGTGGTGGAGAGGACGTCCCACACAGTTCGACTACAGGGAAAAGGCGAGACGAGGTATCATTGGAGTCAGTGAACAGCAACGGACCCACCAACACGATCACTGGAACAGATTCGAACGGAGATGACTGGGACTCTGTGAAGAAACCACGGACTAAGAACACTTAACACGTCCCTTTTTAAAGAGACTATTGGACTATGGTGACTGTATATCAGTGGTTGACGGTATAATCGATTTATTGGCATCAAAACAATGAAGGGAGCTGGGATGAATACTATGTGGGGACTATGGGTACTGGTGTTCCGAGCCCTTGAAGGGGCTGGGGAAGAAAACCACTGTACGAAGTGTTTGTGGTCAGCCTGGGAGGCCCATAACGAACCGAAACAGTACTTTGCGGATTGGACTGACGTTCATGAACACAGTGTTGGGGCCCCAACTGGACTGAAGTGTGTTCATAATGGCCAAGTTTGTGAGGTTAAGTTTAACAAGGGGTTGGAGATGCCGGTCCTTGCAAAGACTCCTGAGGTCTTGGTCCCATAAATTAACTGGTGGTTGGTCTCATTTTCATGAGACCAAGAGGGGGACTGTTGGAATCTAGGGGTTAAAACATTATGAAAGAAATGATTAATTAATAATTTTATATTTACTGCATGGTTCAGGGAAAAAGAGGAATGTGATTAAGTGGCAATCACAGCATGGAGCAAAGTTGGCTGAGCAAAATAGTCCGCTCCCAAAATACAGGGAGAGGAAATGCATAAAACGATTTAGGAGGAATGCTCAAACTGAAGGAGGTGGTGAGTAACACAGGAGACACAGGCCAGACCAGAACAAAGAATGGCCTGCAAGAAACAAAGGGAATGGAAAACCAGTCTAGGAGGAAGATTAAGGCATGAGGAGGTGTTAAAGAGAACAGCAGAAATTGGCCAGACCAATACAGAATCAGAATGGTGATTAGAAATATCTGGGGATGAATTGATTTCTGATCAAAACAACAGGATAGTCTGGCCTGGAGGATTAAGATGGGAGCGCTACACCCCAGATATCTGCAAAACAGGAGATGATTTGTGATAACCCTTATGCAAAAAGATCTAGCAAAGGAAGACAACTTTTTTTCTGGATGATAATGAAATCTAGCAAAGGAAGCCAACTTTTGTTCTGTATGATAAGATTGATCTATATAAACTGAGCCAACTGGACAATAGGGGTCAGTCTTGGGGAATAGCTCACTGTGCAGGTGACCTATGAACTAACGACTGACCCAGAGCTCTGTTAAATTTTATTCTTGTGCTGTGTAATAAATTGACTGTTGAACCGAATACCTTCTCCTATCACTTCATTCAAAGAACACGCTGGACTCAGAACACACATAGACTAAAGATGAAATTATAACATTACACACTCTTGTTACTTCCCCTGATTGAGAATTCCGATGGTCTTTTTCAAGCTTTACACGATTAAATGTCAATACCTATTTCTATCATGTAGAACAGACCACAGATATCCAAGTGGGTTTCAAAGCTATTTTTTCCACTCCATTAGCTACACAGGAATAAACTGGAGTTTGAAGAAGGGAACTGGCGCCTTAGGGATGAATGCCTTTAGATGGTTTCATATATAATTTCAGGAAACTATAATTTGCACAGGATATGTAAGCAAAACAAAGTGAAAATCTGGAAAAAAAAGTTTACATTTTGATAGGTGTTTCGACAATCTTAAGAGAGATTGGTTAATTTTTATAGGTTACAAGTTCACTGGAAAAGAATCAAAACCTGGTGACTATAATTAGCTGAGACTTCGTTGAATTGTGGAATCGAGTCGAGGGGTTGATTTATTCTGCTATCAAGCATGCTTTCATGATACTTTTCTGACGCTCATTCCACTGCTGCATGATCGTATTCTCGTTTAAGTAATTTAAAGCGTTGTAGCTCTGCCCATTCGCACAACTAAGGCTTTCTGTGAAGTGAAAATAAAACACAAGCTGCAGATGCTGGAACATTGAGCAAGTTAAGAAGTGCCGGAGAAGCTCAACAGGTCAGATAGCATCCATGGGTACAAATAGTCACTCAGCCTTTGGGGTCTAAATCCTTTATCATGACCAGAGGGAAGGGGTAAAATTAATTATCTAAGGGAGGAATAAAATTTCTGGGGCTCATAGTTGATGTGTATGGGGCAGAGGGTTTTAAAGATGAAGAGGTAGGCAGAGGGAGACACGACTAGGAAGGAGAAAATATAGAGAGGGGTAAAAAAGTACAGGAGTGGGGAAAGAAATGTTGGAAAGTGTTTGCGGTATCTAACATAAGGAAAATCGATGTTTAATGCTATTAAGTTTAAACTGTCCATGAAGAATATGATGTATTGTTCCAGAAATTAACATTTAGCGTCACTCAACAAACGACGAGGACAGGAACCAATGCGTCATTGTAGGAAGAGTTGGGGTAGTTCAAATGATTGTCTACAGCAAGCTTAGGTTAAGAACTACAAACACAGATATTGTGTTCAGTAAAGCAGCCAGCTAATCTGCTTTTGGTCTGACCAATGTAGAAGATTCCACAGCGAGTTCATCTCATGTAGTGGATGAGGCTGGACGATGTCCATGTAAAGTTTTATCTCTCTTAGGACGACCGTTTGTGTTCCTGATGAGCGAGGAGATGCAGCGACAAGTTTTGAACTTTTTACAATTAGAGCGAGCTGTGGCTGATGGGATGGAAATGTGAGTGAGAATGGAAGAGTGAACCAGAGGGTTTAAGACAGAAAGATCCCGGCGAAAATGAAGAAGAATTGAGAGGGGACGATATGGTTGTTAGTGGTATCACATCGAATTTGACTGAAGTGTCAAATAATATGTCGGATGTGGATGATGGAGAAGAAGAAAGTGAGGACCAGAGATACTCGGTCCTTTTTCTTCCTGGGGTAGGTAGTCAAAGACTGAATTAGGAAAATAAGAGGAGATACAAACGTGGGCTTTATCATCCCCAGGAAGGAGCGATCCGAGTTTATCAGAGAAAGGGGTTATTTCAGATGTCACGGATTGGAAGTCATTATCCAGGGAACAGATAGAGTGGAGGCAGAGAAATAGTGAGAAATGGATAAAATCCTTCCAAGGGACGATATATAATCCCAGTAGCTGTTAGATTAAGTGAGTTGAGTCTCACAGTTAACCAACACAGCTAAATAAATAAATAAATAAATTCCCTTTCTTCGTCAAAATCTCACCACGCACACCTCTATTCATATTTTCTATGACTGTGGAGATCAAGCCTATTTTCCAATTATAAACGTTATTTCATTTCCTTCAATCATGGCTTACTGTCATTTTCTCATTCAAAGATTCGCACTTCCATTCCCAGATTCTGTTCCCTGATGCTGAGAATCTCCATCAATTCGCTTATTTCTTGAAACGGGTTTCCGTACCCGAAGTCTTAGAATTTCACATTCCTCCAGTCATTTGAAAGCTCATTCCTATTCCTTTGCTCTCATCCTCTCAACCGTGTTCTTCTGGTTGAATGTTCCATCCTAGTTCGAATTCTCTCACTCGCTTACGATCATATTTTATCCTTTTTACCACTGACATAAGACGAAACAGAAATATCCATTCCTATATCCAGCCACTTTCACCAGAAGTTTTCATATTCCTCCAAGCATAACGCTTTGATGGGTTCTTTCACACTTTTAGTCTCATTCCCTTTGCCGCAGTCTGGGAATGTCATTCCAATTTCGTCATTTTGGGAATCTTCTTCCGATTTCCTTCAATTTAGAAATGATGACTCCATTCTCGATCTCTGCCTCATTCCCGCTGTTTTAAAATTTACATGCTCTGGTGTCCAAGAGTGAATCATAAAGGCTGCATCTATTGCATATTTGTGATTAAACATACTATCGAATATTCAACAGCGGTCAAATTTAGGTTTGCCTAGATGTGGAAGGAGCATGTTTACTCTTTGTGTTGGAATAGGGAAGAGAGATTGAGGAGGAGAGAGCATGATGGTAAGAGGAAGAGAGGGAGGGAGAAGGAGGGAAAGACTCATAGATGGAAATATACAAAGATGAATTGCTGCCATTTCAGACGACTTGAACCCCGAGATCCACCTCACAGATACAAAAATATAGTCGTAGATATCTGATAGTCACACAAACATGCACTGCAGTCGGATTGAGCTATTGCCTATGAATATACTGACTTTATATGTTCAATAGCACGTTTACCGCACTCGGAGTCCATGTCCAACAAATGACATTCTCTCAGGATCTTCTCATTCACTGAGAGAGACACGTTTTCCGAAATCTTAGAGCAGGGACGCTGTTTTGAGCTTCCTGACATTGCTTGAAGTTAAGTGCCATCGACTGGTTCGGCCTGTCCTTGGATGAGAATGCGAACAGCTGACTTGGCCAGTGGAATGGAACATGAGTTGCACCAGGTGCGGTTATAGGTCACTCGTGAGCCTCTGAGTGAAATACCCAAAGGTATTGAGGTTTGTGAGAGATGGTTGGATGGATCCCGATTCCGCAGGGTGCTCACACGAAATGACTGAATTCAACTACAGTCTTGGTTGGATAATTCTTTAATCTGCAGATTGGGTTAATTTCATTCACCGCTACTACTGAAATGTCATTCAGGAATCAGTGACAAATGTCCCCCCGAACAGCTCCAATACATTCATTTTTTTCCTGATCGGTAGCATTCTGAATAATGTAACATCAATCATAAACGACCTCATCTTTTAACATCCAATAATTAGTTCCTCTCATATACAAAGTATCTCTAAGTTAGTACGCTTGCTGTATAATATTTTACCAAACCTAAGACCACAGCTTATTAATACTAAAGTTAGTTTCTCACATCTGCGAAGTCTCAGGGTGCTAATCGGTGCAGGTGCATATCAACAAATGCTCTATTGTTCTCTCAGATGCTGCTGCGACCTTCATTGTTCTGACATATTTTGTGTGTCAGCTTTTAGCTAATTTCTATCTTCTGCTGTTTTCCCATCATGTTGCTGAGCACGACTACACTAAACTAGCACCTAGTTCTACCTACAGTTTAGCCAACGTTCTCTGTTGCTAACGTTGTGTGTGACTAGCAGGCCCGATGCACGAGTGGCAGAACATGAGACAGCGGTTGACATGAGTGAACAGTGGACAATGCGAGCGACTGGCAGACTTCATTGTGAAGCAAGAGACATAGACATGGATGTGGCCGGTCAGCCTTGTGTGTGTGTGTGTGTGTGTCTGTGTGTGTGAGTGTCTGTGTGTGTGTGCGCGTGTGTGTGTGTGTGTGTCCGTGTGTGTGTATTTGTGTGTGTGTGTGTGTGCGTGTGTGTGTGTGTGTGTGTGTCTGTGTGTGTGTTTGTGTGTGTGTGTGTGTGTGTGAGAGATGGGAAAATTGACCTAAAATTATGAACATGGAAGAAACTAAAGTTCATCAGTAAAATGGCTGTAACCAGTTCAAATAGGATAAGCTTGGGGCTTAGGATGCAGGAAAGCAGAGTCAGCACGATTAACATAAGAATCTTCTAGTCTTTGTGACAAGACCATAGGACTAAGATAAGGAATGGTAAGGTACAATAGAATGTAGGAAGTTGAGGTAGTCTGGATCAGATAAGGGTCTCCTAGCCCTGGACAGAAGTACCAAGTCATACATTTCTAATTAGCTAACCATACACAGATTTATACATATGAAATTAGCCAACCCTAGATAGAATGAGTCAACTCTGCATATCAAGAGACTGTAGCCCAGAGAATCAGGAAGGTGTGAATAAGGACAATGACATGATAGGGCACCCACAGGATACCCCCTGGTCCTCCAAGTGTACTGAAACTGCACGTAGGCAGGAAGGATTACCTATGCCAAACCCATCCAGGGGGGCAGAAGAATGTAAGGGGGAGGGCATTCTGATACTGAAATTGACTGTATAAAAGTTGGGTGAGCCCCAGTATGTGTGTGTATTCCCAGGGTAAGGGGAAGCACCCAACTTTGCATTGTTGTAGTAATAAATGTTCTTTGTTCTCAATTTTTGTCTCGAGCAATTTCTTTAAAGGTACTTTAATTTCTAACATGTGTGTGTTTGTGTGTGTGTGTGTGTGTGTTTATGTGTGAGAGAGTTATCAAGAGCTACTCTGTGGCTCTACAGCGGAACGTTATATTGAATTTCTAAATCGCAGGAGTTACTGAGTTATTTTGATGCTAATTCTTGATCTGCTCCGCTGGTTTGCATTTTCCATGCCCCGTCGGTATTCCATAAAGATTGGAATTGTTTTATGAATTTAAATAGTTGTACTTTTACACGTTAATCGCTCATTCTAACGTCTAATTTCATTGTGAAGATTTTAATGTTATTTTTATTTTAAGATATTTTGTAGGTCTGATTTGACGTTCCACTTAAAAGTGTATCGTAATTATGATTCGTTGAATTGGTAACCTGCTGCTTTATATTGGGTACATGCCTTAGGATATTTGAACTAATGATAAAATATTGTTTACAACTTCTGCCTGGGACTGGCTTTGGACGTGTTCAATTAGATTCCTCGACTGTATTAACGTCGTATTTGTTTAGGTAAGAACCAATGCATAACTTTGTAACCTAAGAAATGTATTATGAGCTCCACCAATTTAGCTACCTTTCTACGTCGGCACAGCCACGGTATTTCTGAGCTCTATACTATTTTCAGTAACTGCATGAGGTTCGGTTTGGTTAACGTATCGGGAATGCAAGAACAGATTGAATTCCTTGTGAGGTACGAAGCATTATTTTAATTGCAGGTCCCATGGTCATCGTCGTAGATGAACTAGTTTGTGTCATTTGAAGTCTGTTTAATTTTGATCATTAGTTCGAGTGACTTTACTCCGAGGTTTCCTTTGGGATTACGTCAATCGCTCTTTCCCTCTGAGGGCTGATATTTTATTTGATCACACCTCGTTGTCAAATTAATTATTTAAATTGCGCCTGACGATAAAGATTTCATGGCTCCTCGCGTCATTGAGCACATTTCACAACTCGAGAGATGGAAGATTTCACTAGTTCCTTCAGTTGTTCCCTGAGCTTTTTCTGGGTAATGGTGTAAAGGGCCGTGTTTGTACAGCAGCTCAACAGCTGCAGCATGAAACCTAGGTCTTGCACAAAAATAGCTGGACTGACAAACACAATGCGAACATAATACAACTGGACCCATATGAAATACCCTGTGAACAGCGACCATAACAGGATGAAATTCGCCGAGATAGCATACAGCAAAGTGACGGATTTCCTGCGGCTCTCCATCTCTGGGTCTCGAAAACTCTCCCGACTGCTGGCACCTCGAAGTCTTCTGCGCACCCTGCTAGTCACCAGAATATGTCTTACAGTTAACCCATTGAGCAGCAAAATGAGGACAAAGGGGATTGCCGGTGTGAAGATATGATGAACAAATGTGGCTGTTGCCCAGTTCTCTGATCCCAGAAGACTGTCTCTTGTCAAACAAAACCAAGGGGAATTTTCAATGAAATATTCACCTGTGAACATAAAATACCAGAAAATGTTCTTCGAAAAACTTAGCACGCTCGCCGTTCCAAGTACAAACGTCGCCGTTTTCTCGGTGCAATAATTCCTTTTCATCTTCTGGTAACAAATGGCTACAAACCGATCAAAGGTGAATGCGACGGTGTTCCAGACAGACCAATCTGTCACTGTATAAACAAGGACGGCGTGAATATTACACAAAGGGATGGACTTGAGGAAACGGAAGTTGTACCTGTAGGCAATTGGTATCTGCCTCATTATCAGATCGAAGATAACGATCAGTAGATCCGCCGCCGCCATTGCAAGGAGGTAAAGCGTGACATTTTTGGACAGACCGCAGTTCCCTCGGGACAGGATCTTAATAGTCACTGATATTACTGTAAAAAAAGGAAAATAAATTATATTTCTGACGCTGAATAGAGTTCAGAAATAAACAGTAAACGACTGGTTACTTTACAAATCCCCCGAAAACTAAAGGAAGGTCGAGCCATGTTTATGGATTGTAACTGTGGGGAGAGTTGGTGACCAGAAACGAGCATCCTGTGTAAAAGCAATTTCTTGCCATGCATCTCTGCCGGGTTACATACGCATCTTACTCATAGCCAGGACTATGCACTGTGGGGTACTTCCAAAATAAATCCATGTGATTGATACCAGCTCGATTACCATAACTGCCGGCACTACAAGGGTGCTTCCGTGTCCATTTTACTGTAATTTTAGAACACGTTCCATTCTCTTTGGCTTGGCTTCGCGGATGAAGATTTATGGAGGGGGTAAATGTCCACGTCAGCTGCACGCTCTTTTGTGGCTGACAAGTCCAATGCGGGACAGGCAGACACGGTTGCAGCGGTTGCAGGGGAAAATTGGTTGGTTGGGGTTGGGTGTTGGGTTTTTCCTCCTTTGTCTTTTGTCAGTGAGGTGGGCTCTGCAGTCTTCTTCAAAGGAGGTTGCTGCCCGCCGAACTGTGAGGCGCCAAGATGCACGATTTGAGGCAATATCAGCCCACTGGCGGTGGTCAATGTGGCAGGCACCTGGAGATTTCTTTAGGCAGTCCTTGTACCTCTTCTTTGGTGCACCTTTGTCACGGTGGCCAGTGGAGAGCTCGCCATATAACGATCTTGGGAAGGTGATGGTCCTCCATTCTGGAGGCGTGACCTACCCAGCTCAGCTGGATCTTCAGCAGCGTGGATTCCATGCTGTCGGCCTCTGCCATCTCGAGTACTTCGATGTTAGGGATGAAGTCGCTCCAATGAATGTTGAGGATGGAGTGGAGACAACGCTGGTGGAAGCGTTCTAGGAGCCATAGGTGATGCCGGTAGAGGACCCATGATTCGGAGCCGAACAGGAGTGTGGGTATGACAACGGCTCTGTATACGCTTATCTTTGTGAGGTTTTTCAGTTGGTTGTTTTTCCAGACTCTTTTGTGTAGTCTTCCAAAGGCGCTATTTGCCTTGGCGAGTCTGTTGTCTATCTCGTTGTCGATCCTTCCATCTGATGAAATGGTGCAGCCGAGGTAGGTAAACTGGTTGACCGTTTTGAGTTTTGTGTGCCCGATGGAGATGTGGGGTGGCTGGTAGTCATGGTGGGGAGCTGGCTGATGGAGGATCTCCATTTTCTTCAGGCTGAATTCCAGGCCAAACATTTTGGCAGTTTCCGCAAAACAGGACGTCAAGCACTTAAGAGCTGGCTCAGAATGGGCAACTAAAGCGGCATCGTGTTCAAAGAGTAGTTCATGGACAAGTTGCTCTTGCGTCTTGGTGTGAGCTTGCATGCGCCTCAGATTGAAGAGATTGCCATCCATGCGGTACCGGATGTAAACAGCGTCTTCATTGTTGAGGTCTTTCATGGCTTGGTTCAGCATCATGCTGAAGAAGATTGAAAAGAGGGTTGGTGCAAGAACGCAGCCTTGCTTCACACCATTGTCAATGGAGAAGGGTTCATCCAAATGCTGAGCTTTATTCCATATAATTAACCGGTGCAGAGAGAAAGACATTTAAAATCTGGCGATGTATGTTGGGAGGAATCTGGCAAATTTATTGTTGGGAACAGATTGAGCACAGTGGTGTTAGAAATTAAAGTACCTTTAAAGAAATTGCTCGAGACAAAAATTGAGAACAAAGAACATTTATTACTACAACAATGCAAAGTTGGGTGCTTCCCCTTACCCTGGGAATACACACATACACTGGGGCTCACCCAACTTTTATACAGTTGATTTCAGTATAGGAATACCCTCCCCCTTACATTCTTCTGCCTCCTGCTGGAGAGGTTTGGCATTAGGCAATCCTGCCTGCCTACGTGCAATTTCAGTATACTTGGAGGACCAGGGGGGGGGGGGGGGGTATCCTGTCGGTGTCCCTTCATGTTATTGTCCTTATTCACACCTTCCTGATTCTCTGGGCTACAGTCTCTTGATATGCAGAGTTGGCTCATCCTGTCTAGGGTTGGCTAATTTAATATGTATAAATCTGTGTAAGGTTAGCTAATTAGAAATGTATGACTTGGTACTTCTGTCCAGGGCTAGGAGACCCTTATCTGATCCAGACTACCTCAACTTCCTACATTCTATTGTACCTTACCATTCCTTATCTTAGTCTTATGGTCTTGTCACAAAGACTAGAAGATTCTTATGTTAATCGTGCTGACTCTGCTTTCCTGCATCCTAAGCCCCAAGCTTATCCTGTTTGAACTGGTTACAGCCATTTACTGATGGACTTTAGTTTCTTCCATGTTCATAATTTTAGATCAATTTTCCCATCTCTCACAGTGGCATTTTTTGTGGGGTTGTTGACAAGTAAACTCAATAAAGATCTTCTCCGGTAGGTTGAAATTCATTTCTGTTCGTGTTTTGACATGGTTAGTAGCTCCAATCCACTTCTTCGCAATCTGATTAACCTCTTTTAGATTGCATCGAAAATTTACTTCCTTGTCCTTTGATACTTGTCTCCCAATAATGACGCTACTCATGTGTTGGATTAGGGCGCCCACACTACGGGTGCTCAGCCGGTCAAAAATGCATTTACCCTGACCACGTCATAGGTAAGACATGCTTCCAATTGCAGCTCGTTAAAAAATTATATTAAGGTATTAGAGCTTGGGTAGGATGAACTACGGAATGTTCGGGAGGCTGATGAGGTGCTAAACATAAATTACAGGAAGGAGTCACACCCAGGAGACAGAAGGGAAAGGATAAGGGAACAGACAGTGGACATACGCTTGAAAATGACCACATACCAGGTACAAACACCGAAGGTAAGGCCTCTGGAACAGAGTGTAACCCTGTGGATAAGGCCATATGCAGTGACCAGGAGTTCACTCATGAGGGGAACAATGATGAGATGAGATGATGTGGATGAGATCACGAAACCGGATGATATTTCCCCTTAGTGACAGAGTCCCGGAGATCTTCTAAAGAGTTAGGGTGAAAGCCAGAATTCGTGGAACATGTAGGGTCCAACGGTGTGGATAGGAAGAGTGATGAGCTCCTACTAAGTGAGTTCAAAGAGTTACCTGTGCAGTTGAAGGCCAGGACCTCCAGGATTATGATCCCAGTATTGTTACCTGTGCAACGTACCGATTAGGTAAGAAATAGGAGGATAATGCAGCATAATATATGGTTAATGAGATGGTGCAGGAGGGAGGATTTTGAATTATTGAGCTCTCTTTCAAGAAATGAGTGGTCTGTACCTGAAAGCCATTTTGCATCGAATCTGGAGTGGGACAAAGATCCTTGTGGGAATACATCCTTGTGGTACCAGATCCTGGGTATTCAAACAACATTTGTAGGGAGGTTGGGAACCAAAGCACCAGGGCAGATAGAGGAGTAGAGGATGATATATACCATAGAAGTGAGTGGTGGAGCAGGGAACCAGCAACCAGCTGAAGCAGTGAATGTGTCGCTTTTGCAGAGATATGTTGATGGGAAGGATATGGTCAGTTGGACCAGGCAAAATAATAGTTCGGCACAGACTAGAAGAAATTGGGGGCCCATTTCTATGCTGATATTTTCTGTTTCTATGATATATGGAGACAATTACACCGGGATAATTTAGGTAAGTACAAAAATCATAGATTCAGCGTTTAACATGTAAATTAAACTAAATTGCGTTGAACCGTTTTCGTGGAACATTGCAATGAATGCAAGTGTCCCTTGTTACGAGCCTAAAAGGACCCCAAAACCCAGCGGTAATATACAATCACCAAGACAAATAGTTACCTAACCAAATATTGTTTTTAATTATCTTTAAACATGAAAACAGAATCAAGCTTTCACTTAACTCTATTAACTTAACTAAACCCAATTTAACTCCCTTCTAATTCAATGCGCATGTGTATGTGATGTGTGTGTAAATGTAAATGTCATTCTTCCAAGTTCTCTGGTTGCAGGCCATTCTTATACTGTGCACAGAATTTAACATGTATCAAGTTCCATCGGCTTTGGTGCTTGAAAAGTAAATGTTTACCACCCAGAAGGTTCTTGTTGCGTTTGCAGAGAGTGATTTGCTGTTCCAGGATTTCCACAACTGAGGTACCACCATTAGGCACATCAGTGCCTTGCTGATGAAACTTGCCCCATCAGGGATGTCCATCTTTCTTTCAGGCTATTACAGAGTGCATTTCTGTTTCATTTATTCAAAGGGAAATATCAGACAAATAGTACTTCCAGCTATCCACCACTCTGGAGCTTCTGTTTCAGTTCTAACAAGTTTCTTAGCTTACAATGTACAGCTCTATCTCTCTCTCGATTTATCTCTCTGTCTCTCTCTCTCTCTCTCTCTTTTGTCTTTCTGTGCACTCGGTCAAAACCCTTGCATAGAGCTTTTTCACAACTAGAGCGGCTCATCCTTCTAGCTTTAATGACGTCATTTCAATTAGCACTAACTTGTCAAATGTCCACAGCATTGTCCATAGTTTCAGCAAATTCTTCAATATGAATTCCTCAATATTTCAAATAAGATCATATTCTATCACACCCTTTGCTGTGAACATATTTGTTCCAGATGTGCAAGACCTTTCTTGGGTGACCATTTCGTTCAATGAAATGGCTCTGCACCGTTCCATTGAATGGGACAAGATACCAATGCAAAAGATGCTGCATTACAAAAGCCTAATGCATGGTCACGGCACGCAAGCATACACGCTTGTACACGCAGTGCTGACTGCGTCATAAATGACAAAGGACTTTAATCATTAACTTAGCATCTCTTTCCACTGTTGTTCCATGATCTGTTTTTTTTTGCTGCAGTGCATTCGGCCTGTTTTTCAGATTTCCAGCACTAATTGTTATTATTCCTCTTTGTTTTGCATATAATTGTGAGAATAAGAATGAACACCACGTGAAAATTGCACGGTCCGCCACGGAAGGGGAAAATAAGCTGTATATTCTTATCTCGAAGCGCGATAAAGAGTGCCGCTCCTCAGCTGGAACAATCTATAGTTACAGTATCAAGCTTTAGTTTAGTGAGACCATTCTTAATTGCTTCAATAATTTGTCTCCCGGAGCCAAATGAATCCTATGACAACTAAACTGAAATAATAGCCATTGTTCGTTTTTGAATGGGTTCCCTTTGCTTTCCATGATTTCCTGAAGATATTTGCAGACATTTATTGCATACTAAATTATTTCATGATCACGCTGACCATTTCCATCTACCAAACACCCCCTATCTTCCTTTGAAAGCCTTCCACTTGTCAGATGCCCTGATAACTAGTTTAGAACTTTCAACTGTGGGCCAATCCTGTCTTTTCCAGTAATTTCAACACTGAAGGGGTTACCGTAACTGGTCACGAAGTGATCTCTGATGGACATTTCAGGTACTTTCCCTGCTACGTTTCCCAAAATGTCGTCCAGTATCAGGCCCTCTCGGGTAGGGACGAATATATTTTTATTGTTGAAGACAATTTAATTGCCTACGTGAAATTATTGGGACAAATGGAAATACGAGGTTGCCAAGCAGTTCATTCTGTCTTGAATGTTGTTTGTGGCGCAACAATAAATGTTCTACTTTTGGAAGGATGGATTACTAAATGGATGTATCAACGTACCAGGAACACAAAGCACTGCTAGTATGTGATCGTAAATTTGAAACAATATTGCTGTTAGCTGTAATTTGGCAAGATAATACACAGGGATTCAAGAAAGCAGAATCAACAAAAGTTGGAAAGAATAAAATGAGAATCGTTTCGGATCAATATCGTGCGCAGAAAAGCTTACCAGGAAGAGCAGTCATAGCCAAGATGGGATAGTAGATAACTTGAATTCCTCGGACCAGATAAAATATTCGCCAAAGCAATGGGCGTTCATCCCGTCTCAAAAACACTTCGAACGCCCAGAAAATATTCTTCCTCGTGGTTGGATCATTCTGATCCACGGTTCCTATATCCATATCAGTGAACATTTCTGCACTTCTGTTTTCAGATGTAAATCCTTCTAGAGACTGGCAAAGCGGGAGCTGGTACCCTCACTTTCAACTAACGGCAACTGCAAAATAAATACCACATTAATAGAGGAAGTGAATCCCTTGTGACATATTCAGATCCACTGAGGCTGTCGTTAATTATGTGCGCCAAAACAAACATGTTGATTCAACTCCTCTCCGCTCAACGTTTGTATCACAAAAAGTAGAACAGTTATCAGTCTGCACGTGTGTAAGAAATGGTCATCTTTTCGGTGATCCATGATTTCGCCGTTGATGCGAGAGAACCAGTAGACATAGGGAGGGAAATGAGGCTGTCAATGTTGTAGATCGTCTTTTCAAAACCTTAATAAGGTGCAAGACAGAAGACAAATAGCAATGTTTTCGCATCCCAATGTCAAACTGCAGAAGGACTGTTGAATAAATTGCAATATTTAATCAATGATGTACAATAATAACGATTATAAAGTAGTTATTTCTGGAACGATATAAATGTTTGTGATACACGACGGTCAATTTTGACTCTGTACGAATTTAGTTTCTGACATGTTCAATTCAACATGTTGCTATGAGAATAAACCATCAAGGTACCCGCTTGAGAGTAAACCGTCAAGGTATCTGATCTGCAACATGATGCTATACTGGGACCATTTGTGGCTGGCAGTATGCCAGTGGAAAGCATTGTGATGTGACCGCTGGAGATCTTGCAGCTGTCCGTGATCTGAGTTAAATTCATGCTGTGCACGAATAAAGCCGGACATATCGTTAAAAAGGGCAACATTTATTATTTCTACATTCTAGTATCTGCAGAACATGTTTTCGTATAATGAAGATATGTGTTTCTGTCCCAGTATTTCGATGTATGCATTTTTGCTAGAATTCCGGACTTTCTTGTATTTGAAACATTGCCACACTTTCAACGTGACAACTCAGCAATTATCGACAGAAGTAATATAGTTGGCAAGACCAATGGCAGGCAAGACACATGAGGAATTTAATGGGTAGAAGTATGAATTTTTCTATTATGACAAAATGGACAGGAGGATACGAGGAAAACACCATGACATACTGGTAAATTAAATCGCAGGTCGTTGTATGAAGCGGGCAATGCAAAGTAAGAAGGGAGTTAACAAACCTTTTGGACGTTTGGCATACATGGATAGGTTATGAACTAAGCGATAAGCCACTACTAAACTATGGCAACAGATTTAAAACTCCATGATTTCAGAAAGAGCGAGAGGATATTCATAATGTGAAGATGTTAAACGAAACGGTGTTGAACATGAGAAAAATAAATTAATGAAAGGTCTGTGATTGTTCTTCTTATAAGAAATAATTTAAGGGGCTTTTCGGTCCGGTTTTCCAATAGATTTAAGTTATCAGGAAAAGTAAATAAACTACAGGCATTGTGTCAACCTTCCATAGGAGCTCTATAGAGAGCGTCCTGGCAGTCTGCAGCACGGTGAGGTACGGTTGCTGCAGAGAAATGGATCAGAAGACAGTCCACAGGACCATGAGAGCGGCAGAAAATAACAATGGGGTCTGCATCCTACCCCCTACCCAACCCCCCAACCCCACTCCCACCGCAATCGATGTGATTATTGTCTGAAGTGGACACGCAAAATCATTGGGGATCTCTATTCCCCTGCAAGCAGCATCTTTCAGTTGCTCCCATTTGAAGGATTTACAGGAGTATTAGAGCAGCAGCACAAGGGTGAGGAATAGCTTCCTCCCACAGCCAGTGAGAAGGCTGAACCACAAAAGGAACTGCTCACACTAACCATCCGAGACTCTCACATGCATAAAATAATATCTATTTGTGTATTTGTACAGTTGAATTACTTGTCATGCATATGTATTGTTTCTATGCAAGTATGTTATGTCTGGTTGTGTTTCTGCATGTTTTGCACCAAGGACCAGTGAACGCTCTTTCGTCGGGTTGTACTTGTACAATCAGATGACAATAAACTTGATTTGAAAATATCGGAAGGACGGAGCAAATTCTGCACTTTTAGAGGCAATTAAAGAGACTTTATTGAGGGGAGATCCTATCTGAAAAATCAGAATTGACTTCAATTGGCTGCTGAGAATGACTCACTTGGGAGAATGTTCCAATATATCAGAATCCATAAGATATGAGACAACCTAGCAAGCTAGATCTAAAATTCACAGTGATTATAATGCAAAGACAATGGTCTAGGGTTTTTGTTCCTCGAGTAGTTTTCTCTTACACAATGCCATTGCCGGGTTAGCAGGATGTACAAAGCAATAACAGAGTGAATTCAATCGGAATTGAGAGATGATGCGTTTTGACAATGACGCTGAATATACATAGTTGAACTCTGACAAACAGAGAGAAACCAAAGCATTTTTATTCCTAAGGAAATGAGCACAAGTCGATTTGGTGTTCGGAAAGTAGATTAGATATTTGCGCTCACTAGCCAAGTAAAGTATATTAGAGCAAGGAAGTTGTTGTACAATTGAGTAAGATAACAGTCAGGCTATAATTGATCTATAGTGTACAGTTCTGGTCACCATGCAGCGAGACTGTATACCGCATGGAAAAGATTCACTGAGATGTTACCCATGTATATGAGAAGTAAATGGGAAGATACGACTGTTTTGCTTGCGGTATAGAAGTCGGAGGGGGCCCTAACATTATTGCAGAAAATTACATGGGGGATAGATTTAGAAGCTCGTGAGGAACTCTACGCCTTGCGTGAAGAATCCTTCGGAGATGGGAGAATTAGATTGATACCAAGTACTCCGTATGCTCTAATCAGAAACAAAAGAAAATTTGTTTGCTGGAGGAACTCAGCGAATGGAGCGACATCAGTCGCGAAAATTAATAGGTATGCCTCAATATGAAGGGGTGGTTTAAAAATTGAATGCGCTACCTCATCGATTGGTGTTCCGTCGAACATTGAAATGAGCACTTGATGGCACAATATGCCACAGGTCGAATACTGGAAATGCGTTTGGGTAGTAAATGCTCTTCCTGCCCGAAACAAACAGGGAGGCTGCAAGGACTGGTTCAGTGTTGTATGGCACTACAACTCTGCTGGATCCTATCTGGCTTGCTGAGTACGTCCAGCGATATTTGTAAAATAATAATATGCTACTCGAGATACTGCAATACTGACCAGAACAAAAGGAGAATAAAACCTGAATTTTCTAAAAGCATTTAACGATTTAAAATTCTAATATTTACATGTATTAAAAGAAAATCTCCTCTCAGTAACATTATCCATGAAATTATAACATTACACACCCTTGTTACTTCCCCTGATTGAGAATTCCGATGGTCTTTTTCAAGCTTTACACGACTAAATGTCAATACCTATTTCTATCATGTAGAACAGACCACAGATATCCAAATGGTTTTCAAAGCTATTTTTTCCTCTCCATTAGCTACACAGGAACAAACTGGAATTTGAAGAAGAGAACTGGCGCCTTAGAGATGAATGCTTTTAGATGGTTTCATTTATCATTTCAGAAAACTATAATTTGCACAGGATATGTGAGCAAAACAAAGTGAAAATCTGGAGAAAAAAAAGGTTTACATTTTGACAGGCGTTTCGACATTCTTAACAGAGATTGTTTATTTTTTATAGGTTAGAAGTTCACTGGAAAAGAATCAAAACCTGGTGACTATAATTAGCTGAGACTTCGTTGAAAAGAGGAATCGAGTCGAGGGATTGATTTATTCTGCTATCAAGCATGCTTACATGATACTTTTCTGACGCTCATTCCACTGCTGCATGATCGTATTCACGTTTAAGTAATTTAAAGCGTTGTAGCTCTGCCCATTCGCACAACTAAGGCTTTCTGTGAAGTGAAATTAACGCACAAGCTGCAGATGCTGGAACATTGAGCAAGTTAAGAAGTGCCGGAGAAGCTCAAAACGGTCAACCAGTTTACCTCTCTCGGCTGCACCATTTCATCAGATGCAAGGATCGACAATGAGATAGACAACAGACTCGCCAAGGCAAATAGCGCCTTTGGAAGACTACACAAAAGAGCCTGGAAAAACAACCAACTGAAAAACCTCACAAAGATAAGCGTATACAGAGCCGTTGTCATACCCACACTCCTGTTCGGCTCCGAATCATGGGTCCTCTACCGGCACCACCTACGGCTCCTAGAACGCTTCCACCAGCGTTGTCTCCGCTCCATCCTCAACATCCATTGGAGCGCTTTCATCCCTAACGTCGAAGTACTCGAGATGGCAGAGGTCGACAGCATCGAGTCCACGCTGCTGAAGATCCAGCTGCGCTGGATGGGTCACGTCTCCAGAATGGAGGACCATCGCCTTCCCAAGATCGTGTTATATGGCGAGCTCTCCACTGGCCACCGTGACAGAGGTGCACCAAAGAAAAGGTACAAGGACTGCCTAAAGAAATCTCTTGGTGCCTGCCACATTGACCACCGCCAGTGGGCTGATAACGCCTCAAACCGTGCATCTTGGCACCTCACAGTTTGGCGGGCAGCAACCTCCTTTGAAGAAGACCGCAGAGCCCACCTCACTGACAAAAGGCAAAGGAGGAAAAACCCAACACCCAACCCCAACCAACCAATTTTCCCCTGCAACCGCTGCAACCGTGTCTGCCTGTCCCGCATCGGACTTGTCAGCCACAAACGAGCCTGCAGCTGACGTGGACTTTTTACCCCCTCCATAAATCTTCGTCCGCGAAGCCAAGCCAAAGAAGATATATACAATCTTGTTGGAAGAAAGTACAATTGTTTCTGGAATACCTGTATAAGATTAAAATACCTTTAGATCCGACAGTATTTTTATTGGGTAGTGGTCTGGGATTAGATAAATTTCAACTTGCTTTTGTATATTTAGGATTATCTGTAGTGAAAATATGTATTGCTAGTACGTGGAAAGATACGAATATGATTGATATTAATAGATAGCATAATGAGATGAAATATTGTTTAATAATGAAAAAAACACATATGTTTCACATAACTATAGCTTTTTTATTAATAAGTGGTTATATTCAAAATATTTACATTGATTAGATCTTAATATGTATGCTTAATTTTTATTTTTTTTTCTCTTTATGGCTCTCCTTAGGAGAGTTGGCTGGAAGCAGGGTCTTCTTTTTTTCTCTTTTTATTTTTTCTTTCTTTATTCTTTTATATATATAAAATATATCATTCATGTTTAGTTTATTGATATGTATGTTACATATTATCTGTATGTTGAACAAATAAATAAAGTTTTTAAAAAAACCTTCTGCGGCTTCATTCAATTGTGGGCAGAGTATTTCCATTTCCATGCAGTTATGTGCCCTGACATTATAATTTCAATAGTGCAACTGTAGAAATTGGTAAGTGGGGCGGGTGACATGCCAAATTTCCTCATGCTATTCAAGAAATAGAGCTGATGGATCAGTAAAGTTCATGGGAATTATTTACTCCAATGGGTTTACCGATGTCTATTATTCAGTGGATAATCTTGTAATGCAGACTGAAGTGTCTTCAACCCCTTCTTATGAACGGCTTTTCATCAGCTATTTAATTTTATTGACATCATACTAGAGGTTGTTTTGCTCGTACCAAGTCACCTGTATATCTATCTCCGTTATGTTTCCTGACCCGTTAGTGTTAGACGTTTGCAATTTGCAATTGTAAATATTTTAGATTAGTACTTTGGTGTTGCATTGCAAATACAGTACATTTTTGATCGTGACAAGACAATCTGTGATTGAAACAATTGGACATGCCCTCTTTTCATATGACGTTTATGTCCAGCATTACCTTCATATCATCCAAAAACTTCCTCTCCTGCTCAGGCTCTCATAACATGCCAACAGTGTGCACACTCATCTATGTTGTATTTAATTCTTATTTCATTCATTTTAACATTCAGTTGGTTAAATTCATTCGATTGCTTGAACCATTTTCTATTAATTTCACTACCTCCAGTCCTAAAATCCACTTAATTCTGGACCGAAAACTTTTGATTATGATTGTGCATTGTTATTCCTTTCAGATGAATATAAGTCCCCCACGTTTATTATAAAATATGGGTGCTCTTCTACTTCTACTTGGAGTAAAACATGAAAGGTTCCAGATGCTGTGATCATAGAATAAAAACAAATAAATGCTGGAGGGAAACAGTAGATATCAAACCGACTTTTCGGGACTGAGCCCTTCATTAAGGTAAGAAGGACACTGAGTCACCCGCTGAGTTCCTCCAGTATTTCTGTATTTTTCATCTACTTTTTTTGCTATGTTTCATTTTTCCTTTGTAAACCTCACTGCAGAAGGTCTGATTACACTTAATTTATTTTGCCTGCAGCCATGCTGGTTTTCTGCACACTTACTGTATATCATTCGATAGGCAAGTGAAATTATTGTTAAACTTATTTCATTTTTTCTCTCAGTACCTATCTAATTAGAATCCTGCAATAAAAATTTTGTCTGTACCCTTGTTAACATTTCCCACCACCCACCCTTAACCAGCTTCTTTTATTTTTCTAATTCTTACTGATATCTTTACATATAGCTTTCTCTGTTTTTAAACATTTCTCACCTTATCTAAGACATGCTTCAAAATTATTGGCCTTTTAACGAAGACAAGGGCAAGATCCAAGAGAAATTCAATGTAGGACCGAGGGATTAGTGAAATTAAAACAATGGCTTGTGTCAGGAATGAGTGAGTGAGTGAGTGGGTGGGTGGGTGGGTGGGTGGGTGGGTGTGTATTATATGAATATGTATACATTTATATGACCGTTATAGTACTTTGTGTTTCTTTTTGTGGTGTTATTTCAATAATTTCAATATAATATATCTCTACCTATTGAGTTATCAGGTGCAACTCTGTGGCTCAACAACGGAACATTATATTAGTGTAACAAGATTGATAAATCCCCGTTATGCAATGATTAACTATAATTTTTTACATCAATTATATTTAACACCTGAAAAATTAAAAAGGTATGATTTTCATGAATCAGACTTGTGTTTTTGATGTGGTGATACGGTTGGAACATTTTTTCATGCTGTTTGGTCATGTATACATATACAATCTTTTTGAAAGAAAATTCAATCGCTTTTAGAATACCTGTATAAGCTTAAAATACTTTTAGATCCGACAGTATTTTTATTGGGTAGTTTGCAACCTCTGAAAAGCTTGGGATTAGATAAGTTTCAGCTTGCTTTTCTATATTTAGTTTTATCTGTAGCAAAAAAATGTATTGCTAGTACATGGAAAGATACAAATATGATTGATATTAATAGATGGCATAATGAGATGAGATATTGTTTAATAATGGAAAAACTTACACATGTTTTGCGTGATAATTATAGTTTTTTATTAATAAGTGGTCGTTATATTCAGAATATTTGCATTTCAATTTACATTGATTAGATCTTAATATGTATATTTAATTTTTCTTTAATTTTTTTTTCTTTTTTCTTTCTTTATGGCTCTCCTTAGGAGAGTTGGCTGAAGGTGGGGGGGGGGGGGGTCTATACACACACACACACACACACACATATATATATATATATATATATATATATAAAGTAACGTTCATGTTTATGGTTAATTATTGTATATGTCATGTTATTTGTTTTTTGAACGAATAAATAAAGTTTTTTAAAAAAGGGATGGTTATAGAATTCCGGAGGAATGGCAGAGCTTACCTCCCGGTCCGCATCAAATGTGCTGAGGTTGAAATAGCAGACGGCTATGTGTGCCACGGGGTACACATCTCAAATGACTTGACCCACGTTGATGAGTTGGCCAATAGAGCAGAAACCAAAAACCAGCATCCAATTAACTACTTCTACAAATGCACCATTGAAAGCATTCTGTCAGGTTGCATTACTGCTCCCTCCAAGGCAGCAAGAAAATGCAGGCGGTTGTGAGCATGGCTCAGCCCATCACACAAATCCACTTTCACCATACGCTTCATCTGTAGTCCCTGCCGCCTTGGGAAAAGCAGCCAAAATATTGAAAGACCCATCCCGCCCCGCCACAATTTCTTCACTCCTCTCCCGCCTGGAAGAAGGTTCATGACAATAAGATCACGCGCTACCAGATTCAAAATGCCTTTTTCCCACCATTATTAGAATTCCGAACGATCCCTAAAATTGTAAAATGTTTCCATTGCTCCCTATCAACTAATTTCTCTTTGCAACTCTGCACTTTCCTACTGTTATACGGTGTCTTATTTGTTGTCCTATATATAAAATGTCAACTGATGTGCTCGCTTAATGACATCTGTCACTGAATATTGATATACGTGACGATAAATTTAAACTTCAAACTTTCACTTGCATCCTCTTACGCGGATAAATATCAGCAGTTGGAAATCTAAAACGAGGTGGAAAGGAGTGTTCATGGAAGTGTGATGAATGTGAGCAAATTAAGAAGATGTAATCCACCCCAACTGATTGTTCAAACACTTAAAAACACGCGGATGCTCCCTGATGCTGAATTAATCTATACTTAATACTTTAGTAGAAAATAAAATATTTGACGGTCGGAGCTACAATAAAACTGAATGAGAATAGATTAATTTATCTCCGACACAAGCTCTGAGGCGAAATCTAAAGCTTAAATGCAAGAGTGCAGCGAACTGTGGACATAATCTCCAATTTAGGCCTTATCTGTGCTACTCATGATTTTATATCCATCTCCAATGTCCACGCAGCATCTTGCAGTGCAGGGGAAACAACCCAGAGCTCTCCTAATAAGTCGGGCCGCCAGTCCGGCAACATCCACGAAAAAAGAAAATCACAAATACACCAGATGCTGGAATCGAGAACGTGAGCAGAGATGGAAGGCCGAACAGTTGAGCTATGTTGTCGCTTCAAGCTTGGGTTCAGGCTGCCAGCCATCTGATTTCTCTCAACATTGCCATGGAGATATCTCAGTCCTTGGCTCGTGTATTGCCAATGTACACGTAAATTCGAGGAATATATATATATATATTTTTTAAATTATATTATATTCCTAGTAAATAGCATGAAATCCAATGGCATGGACATTGAGGTTTCTAGTTTTAAGTCACCCCATTCACAACCAGTTCAAAAGTTCCTATCTCTAATTTACTGCTCCACCTCCTGTTCCGACTATTTCCTCAAATCTCTATCTTCGCAAACTATCCCTGCCTGCAGCCGTTCTCCATCTCCCAACATCTGTCCAGTATTCTGTCACTTCATGGGCCTTCCCAGCCCTTCCCCTTGCCCCTTTTCTGGGCTTGATATTCCCCTTTCGCACTCGCGATGTAATCTCCCTACCCGAAACACTGAGGCTTTCCAACTTCTCTTTTCTTTCACCCAACATCCTTGTGAAATTTATCTTTCTTTTTTTTGTGTGTGTTAATTATATCCATTCCATGGTTAAAAGACCACATCTGCAGGGAATAGTGATCTCATCAACGACTTGAAAATTTTAAGAGAAGTCCAACTCTTGAACTCAATTCACTTCCTGCAGGATGTCTAAGAGCAGCAGACAAACGCAACACGAATAGCTAAACTCTTCCCTCTAAGTTGCGCATTACCCTTTGTTCAAATTTAATCAAATCTATCTCCATTACTAAGTTGAATTTCAAAAAGTGTTGCCCAGCAGAACTAGCAGGTTATCTTCATCAGAGGGTACAAACAGTCCGCACTCTGTAATTTTTCTGCGACAATTAGAAGTGGTGATTTCATCTGCGACATTCAGACTCTAAAAATGTTTTAGAAGAAATGTGATTGGGAGTAGAATATAGAGAGCAAGTTGATCCAGGGAATTATTAAACCGTGCAATCACCGAATATTTAGAAGGTCGATGAATTAATTGTGTTGAGGCACAAAGAAAGGACACCACCCAGTCTCTTCCTACATTACATTCAGCGATCGATCACTCTACAGATCACTGCTTTTGAAATAAACAATTCCTTGTATTACTCAATTAAAACTTATTTCTCGTGTTCCTGCCTGCTCTCACCCGCAGCATTCTGTTGTTATCCAAAACACAGTGCATAAGGCAACGAAGCCCTGTGTCATTTGCACATTATGAATAACAGAAAACAATAGAACACCCCCGAAACAAATCCCCAGCGAACACCACTACTCATCTTCTACAGGGTTTACATCAGTTTTCCGTATCAAGTTTAGAAAACTTTCTATCTTTGTTTTCAAGCCAAATGTTCTGTTCTCAGTCCAGCCACTTTAATGGTACCTGATGAGGCGCTTTCTCTAAACCTTTGAACATTGCACAGTGCGCATTTATCTTACCCACTCAATTCGTTTGCTTGTCAAGTCATTACATTAAATCGATGGAACAATATTTGCGGGTAAGGATTCTTATCCTTCAGCTGGCTGTGCTTGACCTAATTAATTTATTTTACCTCTTCAGATAATTACCAATCCCATTTCAATATGATATTTGGTTTTTTTTACAATCTGGGCACCTTGGGCTAATTTAACTTGCAGGACACAAATAGCCTCTAAATTTTGCACGTCCCTGTAATATGTTCAACAGAAGTTTGACAATATTTGTTACTCATTCTTTTTTTCATTTGGTTTGAACAACATCAGAGCAAGTCTTCCCCGATTTCTTTCAATTCAAAAAAATTTAAAGTCAAATTTTGTTTGAGAAATTTGAAGTCGCGATAGCCACATTGAAAATCGGAAGCCCTGATTGTTTGTGTTGCACGAAAGGCAATCAATCGATTGCATTCAGTCTCGTCAATATAGAGTCCTGTCCAACGACGACGTGCTCATTATAAATCCACCTTGAAATAAATACAAATAATTCCCAGAAGCCTATCTCCGACGTCTTGGTTTTACCAAGGACGAATGGAGATATATATTTTAGTCCTTAATAAATCCTTTGCCGTTCATCTTGTTCCGTGTGATCTAATCGTTCACTCCTTATCCGTGCTGTAAACGGTTATATGGTTATATAGTTATATCTGTTCGTCACCAATAGCCACAGGGAACATATTCCCTCACTTGGATTTCCTGAAATTCTTCTTATAGAGCTGCAATGTGGCCTAGAAAGGGATCTCCATCATCACTAAAGATACTTAATGTACAGTTTTATTTTAAGTGAACAAAAAGTGTTTCAGAAGCTGAAATTAAGACAACAAATCACTGTCAAAGCCAAATGAAATGTCTTAAATATAACTGGCAATATTCATTTCTACGCGTTTATTACGTTTTTCATGAGCTAGCAAGTCTAATACAGTACTATTCAACAGAGTTAATTTTGGTGTGTGTGTGTATCTCAAGTTAACAGTGTTTTAGTTTTAACTATCCTGGGACAATAGTAACAGAAGTTTCACTTCATGTCTTGTCTTTTTGTGACACTGGACCCTTGTCCAATTTTTACAGTGTTTTATTTGCGTTGAGAACCAGGTGAAGCTAAACCACAATGCAGTTATTGTTATGTGTGTTTAAAGTCGTACACAGACAATGAGCAAATGTTCTGAAAAATGCTGGACACAACAGTGGCACTTTTGTGTGGAAAAATACAGTGCTCAAAACATAATGACAAGTTACCACATAAGGTGGTCAACTGTAACCAATCATAAGTGTGTCGGTTCTAACAATTTCCACGTTGATAATCTTTCATTATCTAACCTGGGAATTCTTGTTTAGAAAGAATTTTAAAAATAACCAACATTATTGAAAATCTTCTGTGACATCCTGGTCAGAAAATTGGTTGCTGAAAACTAACTTGCCAATGATTTTTATATTTGGGCAAAAGAATATTTACATTTTGGAAATGTCTCTAAATAAGCCTTTTTTTTTAAATTTTGGGTTTGAAATTAAGTCCATATTAGCAGTGCCTTGCTGACCTGCTTCATCACCATTGCTACATTTTACTTCATTATGTACTTATTCTTAGATGTCAACATTCTAAATATGATGTGAGACACTGAACTCATTGCCTATTCGTCAATTGGCCATATAATTTTTGATATCCTCAGTGGGTACAGAGACCTTTGGCAATTGGGATGGATGTTCTTGTCCTTACCTAATTTTGACAAAAGATGTTGAAGAGGACTAAAGCACAAAATGTTATATCGTCCGATGCGTAATTTGACATTTTTCATGACACAACGGCAAACGCAACCATGTTCATACAATCGAATACAGAAGGCTCCAGATGCTGGAATCTGTGTTAAAGCAAACTGCTAGAAGAACATTAAGAAGGTACTGTGGGGCAAAGAAGTGGCTGACATTTCAGGTCAAAACTATGTATCGGAGATGAGCGTGCAAAGGGAAGGTAGGAAACATTTTTCAAACGGAACCGAGTGGATGGGGATGGAATGGTGTATTAAGAGGTTTAAACTTGATAAATGGACAAAATATCTGAGTGGAGAAAGGCAAATGGAATTAGGCGCGAGAGGGTCCCAAAACGAAGAAATTGCGATTGGGCTGAAAATCGTGATTAAAATGAGGCGAGACAGAAGAGTGTTGACGGGAATGGTAGTGGTAGTGGAACAATCCTAATCCCCCACCCCCACCCCCAAAATAACATGGAAACTGTCGTTCCAGCCATAAATAGCACACTTTCCTGCACTGTCCAAAACGTTTTACCCAGGTTTTATTAATTTACAGGAGCTAACATAACTTGCTTTGTTATTTTCCATGCCCTTTCCGCCTTTTATTCCTGGGACAAATGCACGCTAAATTAGTGTTTCTCATGAAGACAGATGAGATGCATTTAAAAAAAGTTAATACTTTTTCAAGCTGGGTAGTTTCATATTCTCTCATCAATGATTTCATTCACGGTTATTGTTACAATTTCAGACAAATGCAGCATTTTCATTTTATCTCACACAATGATATCGGCACGGTTGTCAGCCGTTTCATTTTTTGCTCCTCAATTATATTCAAGTATGTCCATTTTCTTTAAAAATGCATCACGATGGTCAGGTGCAATTGATCGTTACAACACTTAAGTTATACACACTGACAAAGGCTCAGCCAGGCGTTTGGCTACTACCTCAGAAGGGGAGTTAATTGACAGATAACTCATCGAATCTACCAGCTGAAATCAAAGTTTATTCTCAAACATGGTGGCGTAAGTGATTGAAGAAGCAATTCAGGACATTCAAGGTTAAATGATTGCATACTTTGCGACTTTAAGTGACATTTAGGAGATCAGGTTTCATTTTCGTCACAGAAAAAAAAATCAAAGTATTGGTCAAAATAAATGTGCATTGTCTCGAAATATCATAATCACTTACCAGGCACACCAATCAAATGGTACATTTTCTTGAAACGGTCCTCAGTGGTGAAGGGGAGATATATTAGCCAAACCTCTACTTTTTAAAAAAAACTTTATTTATTTGTTAAAAAAAATAATATCACATATACAATTAACCATAAACATGAACGTTATTTTATATATATATATATATATATATATATATATGAAAAAAGAAAAGAACACCCCCCCCCCACCTTCAGCCAACTCTCCTAAGGAGAGCCATAAAGAAAAAAGAAAAAATATTAAAGAAAAATTAAATATACATATCAAGATCTAATCAATGTAAATTGAAATGTAAATATTCTGAATATAACAACCACTTTTAATAAAAAAATAATTATCACGTGAAACATATGTACGTTTTTCCATTATTAAACAATATTTCATCTCATCATGCCATCTATTAATATCAATCATATTTGTATCTTTCCACGTATTAGCAATACATTTTTTCGCTACGGATAAAGATAAATATACAAAAGCAAACTGAACCTTATCTAATCCCAAGCCTTTCAAAGGTTGCAAACTACCCAATAAAAATACTGTTAGATCTTAAACTATTTTAATCTTATACAGATATTCTAAAAACTATTGAATTTTCTTCCAAAAAGATTGTATGTGTATACATGACCAAACACCATGAAAAAAAGTTTCAACTGTATCGCCACATCTAAAACACAAGTCTGATTCATGAAAACCATACCTTTTTAATTTTTCAGGTGTTAAATATAATTGATGTAAAAAATTATAGTTAATCATTGCATAATGGGCATTTATCAATCTAGTTACACTATCATAACAGATATCTAACCAATCATCTTCTGACAAAATATAACCAGTATCTGCTTCCCATTTACTTTTAGATCTATCCCAACCCTTTTTATCCATACCATTCTGTAATATTTGATACATAGATGAAATATAACCCTTCTCTGGTACCTTCATAAAAAAAGTCTCAAATTTAGGCATTTCAGGTAAAATCATATCTCTACCAAACTTACATCTTACCAAAGATCAAATTTGATAATATAAAAACAAAGAATTCTTATGAATACCAAAACCTTCTCTCATCTGATTAAAAGATAAAAATTTACCCTCTTTAAAACAATCTCCCAAATTTTTTCACACCTTTAAATCTCCACTGCAATAAACTTCGATTATGTATTGAAAAAGGAATAAGTTGATTATTATACAAGAGTCAAAGCCGATCATTTACCCCTAGAGCCTGTCATTTTTCTTTATCCATAACTTCATTAAATGTTTTAACATAGGCACATTATATTGTTGAAACAAATTTATATTCCATCTAAACAAAAATTGATGTATTTCAAATTCAGAAATATTTGCCATCTCAATTTTGGCCCAACTAGGAGGCCATACCAAATCCATCAATGAACTAATAAATTTAAGTTGGGCTGCTTCATAATAATTTTGAAAATGTGGTAAACATAATCCCCGTAACTCATATTTCCAAGTTAATTTATTCAAAGCCACTCTCAAAAATTTACCTCTCCATAAAAACTCCCTAACCATTTTATTCAAATCTCAAAAAAAAATATTATCAGGTAAATACGGAATAGATTGAAATAAATATTGTATACGTGGAAAGATATTCATCTTAATTGTATTTATCCTACCCATTAAATTAATAGGTAAATCTTTCCATTTGATCAAATCAATTTTAATTTTTTTCATTAACGGAACATAATTTAATTTATATAAAGATTGATAATTAACATTCAAAATTACACCCAAATATTTAATTCGATCAGTCCATTTCAAATTAATAATATTCTTATAAACTGAATAATCTCCTTCACTTACCGGTAATATTTCACTTTTTTCCCCAATTAACTTTATATCCAGAAAGACATCCATATTGTATTAAACACTCCTTCAAGTGCAAAAGTGACTGAGCTGGGTTTATTAAATACACCAATACCTCATCAGCAAATAAATTAATTTTATACTCCTCGTCTAAAATTTTCATACCTTGTATCTGTGTATTTTGTCTTATCAATTGTGCTAAAAATTCAATCACTAACGCAAACAAAGCTGGTGATAAAGGACAACCCTGACGAGTTGATCGAGATAGCTTAAAGGGTTCAGAAATCAAACCATTCATCAATACTCTAGCTACCGGTTTACTATATAGAGCCCTAATCCAACCAATAAAAAAAGGACCAAACTTGAATTTCTCCAAAACTTTAAACGAAAAGTTCCATTCAATTCTATCAAATGCCTTTTCTGCATCTAGTGATATCACCATCGGATGATCTGAAGATTGTTGAAATCTATTAATCAAACTAATCATGCACAAAATGTTATTTGAAGCATATCTATTCTTTATAAAACCTGTTTGATCGATATGAATCAACTTAGGTAAAAATTTAGCCAATCTATTCGCTAATATTTTAGCTATTATTTTATAATCTACATTTAACAACGAAATTGGTCTATATGAAGATACCTTCAAACGATCTCTATTTTTTTTTGGAATTACTATAATTAAATGACTAGAACAAGACTCAGGTAATTCAGAATGTTCTCCAACTTGACATAATACATCCCCAAACACTGTAGATAAATCATCATAAAAATCTTATAAAATTCAACCAAAAATCCATCATCACCAGGCAATTTACCGTTCGGCATTTCCAGCATAGCAATTTTTATTTCCAAATCAGTAAATGGTTCTTCTAACTCCTGGATATCTGCATTCTCTAATATCGGTAAATTCAACTGTGATTTTAAAAAAAATGAATCGATCCAGTTTCTTGTTTTCCTTCAGATGTATATAACTTTTTATAAAAAGAGTAAAATTCATCATTAATCTCACAAGGTTTACGTAATAAGGGAATTCTGTCTAACAGCATTAATAGTCCTCGAAATCTGTTCTTTCTTTAATTACCACGCAGTACCTTATGTGCTTTCTCTCCCCATTCATAATACTTTTGCTTAATCCTATTAATCACACATTCAAATTGATAAGATAGCAAAGTATTATATTCCAATTTCAACCTAGATAATTTTATTTTCTGATCTTCTGTAGCATCTTTCTGAAATTCCTTTTCTAACTCAATCTGTTTCACTAATTCAAAACTCTGATTTAATAGATTCTTCTTTATTATTTGTCCTCAAATAGGCTTTCATAGCATCCCATAATACAAACTTACTTTGAACAGAATTAGAATTTTCTTTGAAAAAAAATTAATTTGTTTTTATAACCATTCCTTTGATCAGGTTGTCACTCTATCTTATTTTTCAGCTCCATTTCGTCACTAGAGATCCTCCTCACCACAGAGGAGGTGTAATCATTGAATTTATGGATGGGAACACGGTTTTATTCACCGAGTTATCGAAAAGGATATCATGACGATGAAAGGCGTCCAGAAAAGATACACAGAAACATTACTGAGACTTGCAGGCTACTATTTTTGATAGAGACTGGACAGATTAGAACATATCCCTGAATAATAGGAGGTTGAGAGGGTAACTTCAGAGACTTGTATAATCATAAAGGGCAGAGTTAAATTAAATAGTAATAAACTTTCTTACAAGTTAATCTAAAACGAGAGGAGATGCATTGAAAGTGAAGGGATAAATCCGTAAAGGATTCTGAAGGGCACTTTGTCGTACTGTGTACTGGATATATCGAAATAAATATCACAGGAAATGGTGCAGGCAGTTATAATTGTAAAATTTTAAAAAGCAGTAGACAGTTTTATCTATGAGTAGCATTTTGACAGATTTGCACTGAACGCAAGCAAATGGGACTACTTTAGGGAGACAACTTGGTCGGCATGAACAAATTGTGCTGAAGATATTGTTTCTGTACTGCAAAACTGTGGCGCTGTGATTCTTTATGTCTTTATTTAGAAAACATTTGCTGTTAATAACAATGTATTTTACCAGTTCAATTATTTTTTTTATTTTCAAGTGAATCTAGTAGCGATTGTGATCCTGTCCTGAGGTAAATGCGGTCTCTCATCGTGCACCATACACTATCTGGTGGCTATGGCAGCATCGGATCTATTATCCATAATCACTGAGGTCTTTCTCTGGATGATCAGTTATTATTACTTCCCTGGGAGTTTCTTGGATATCACCCCAGTGTGCAATGTTATCCTTGTCCTGAGTCGCGCAAGTACCAATTCTTCTGTTTGGTTCACCGTAGCCTTCACCTTTGATCAATTTGTAGTCATTTGTTGTCAGAAACTTAAAGTGAAGTATTGCACAGAGAGAACGGCGATTGTCGTACTTGGGACCACAGGATGTCTCCTCTTCGTAAAAAACATTCCCTGGTATTTTACACTGAAATCTTGGACAATCATCAATAACGTTTCCGTGGGGCAGTTACAATAAGCCAGGTTATTATTCTGAGCTGGGGTGGGTGGGATTTGATTGGTTTGATACCGTTTTAATGCCTTTACTCCCATTTGCCTTAATATTATTATTCAACGCACTGACAGTCAGACACATTATAGTGGCCAGCCGAGTGCGCGAAGAGCTAAAGAGAAAAGGAAATACAGATAATCGCAATGACCCGGAGATGGAAAGCAGAAAAAAGTTTATCATTTTGCTCTTTGCCTTATCCGGGAGCTTCATACCATTGTGGATGGTATATGTCCTTTATTTCATCTATTATACAATTACAGGAAAAGATCGTAGTGATTTTAACGAATCCGAGAATATATTCCGTCAAGCTGGAACTTTACTCCTGAATTTAAACTGTTGCATAAACACATTCGTCTAAGTGGTGACTCAATCTAAGTTCAGAGATCAACTCTGGGATGCGGTGAAATATCCAATCATTTCATTTGTTCAATGGTGTAATAGTAGCTGCGAGAGGATGATACAGAAACCATGAAGGAGAAAGTTCCATCACCTCTAAGCGAAAGATTCGAACGTGCAGCGTCAGTGTTCTGGGACCTGTTGAAAGAACTGCAGAGAATTATCCCACGACAAAAGGGTATGGGCATAGTACTGCTGAATGGGATTACCATAAATACGTAATTGTGTATCAGTGTGGAGGTGGGGCGGCAAATTGTCTGCTTTATTATATTGGATTCTATTACTATAATTATCAAAACAAAGATCTAGTGTAATGTTGAACTGAACCGGTCAAATTAATGAAGCTGCTCTCATAAAAATGATAATGCTTATTGAACACCTTCCACAAATGAAATGTCTCAAATTAACTCAATGTTAAAACCCTTCAAAATTAAGAACACGGTCTCAAATTTCAACTCTCAATTTTAAAAAGGGTTTTGGTCGCGAAAAACAGTATAACGAGGACAGCCCGTCAATGCATCTTGTTCGTTCTTTTCGGAGCTTATTTTCACACCATTTAAGATCAATAATAATCGTCATCGTTCCTGAAGTAACTCTCAAAAGCACCACAGCTCACTTGTCAAGTGTCTCAAAACATAAAGTACGTCAACCCCAAGTAGAACGGGCAAAAGGAAAAACTTCAATATTGCATTGGAAATTAAAAATACAGAAAAAAAACCAGATCGCTGATATGTAAAGCTCTACGAACCAATACTACAAAGAACGTTTAAATATCAGAAATTGATTCAAATTTTAGTCGACCAATTTAGAGCATTAGCATAGTAAATATTTAAAACGAATGCAACAAATGGGACCAAGAAAAAAAATCTCAGTGTGAGAGCAGCTTGTAGTCACCCAACAATAATTCAGAACATCAGGCTAAAACAATTATCCTCACTTCCCTCACCCAGAAAGACAATGAAACCAGAGAGAAAAGCAGTATATATTTATTGAAATTAATATGTCATGGCACATCTGCCGAACCACCTCAAAATAACAGATATCAATAAAAAAAAACAATTTTTAAAATTATTCATTAACTATTGATGATGTAGTGGAACATATGCCAGAGCCATCGAATCATAGAGCACCTTACATAGCTGCAGCACATCCAAATGACGATGTAACTCAAAATAATTCAGCAACTCAGAATTCAAATATCACAGCAGATGCTTAATTTCAGCCACATTAAATGTCAAATATCCATCAAACATCCCAAAATAAGATATCAGCTGGAGAAATGAAACATCTGAAGTTGCACATCTTGGCACAGTTTAAAAAAAAACAGCCCAGCTCAGTTTCATTCAGGTAACACTAATTAGTCAGATCATTGCTTTAGGTGTGGCATTGAGATAGATAGGAACTTTTGTGCAAGCAACCTGGACATGTACGAAGGTGAGGTCCTTCTGGACAGAACTAGGCAAAGTCTCAGGGAAAATTATAGGTAAAGAATTCCCACAGGACCCTGTGGAGTCACGTGATGGAGTAGAAGTCAGTAGGGTAAAACAAGCCCTCTCCATAAAAAAGAAAAAAAGTCAGAAAAGAGAAAGTTCAACAATTATAAAATACAAGAAGTAGAAGATAAAATTGCAGAGAAGAGAAAGAAGATGGCACCTAAGAAGGAAAAAGTAAAAACGAGAAAAAAAGTCACTGGAAAAGAAAGAAGACCGTACCTGCACAAAGGAACAGGCAGTCATGGTGGCGAAGAACGTCCGTTCTCCAAGATTGGTGCTGGCCCTGCGGAGTCGCAATCCCCAGACCAGTGGACTGCAAAAATGGCTCTCTGAGCCAAACAAAACTGCGCAATCAAAGGTAAAAGAACACCAACGGGAGGGGAGGCTCAGCCGACGAGTAGGCAACAACACGGCGACCAGCTGACAGACGCCCGACACCAGGGCTCTCAGCTGGAAGATGAGGGAGGCGGCAGGAGAGGGAGTGAGGTACCAGGTGAGAAAAAAAGTCAACAGGGTGAACGGCAAGAGGAGCAGCAGCAGGAGGCCCAGCAAGAAGAGGCCCAACAAAGTGATACAAGCAACTCATCAGGAAAATCAGAAGAGATACAATACAAAGAGAAGAAAAAGACAAACACAGGTACAGACACAGAAGAAGAAGACCAAGATCTTCACAGAGAAATAGAAGGTAAAACAGATGGACAGAATATAGATAAAGCTTTTTTGAAGAACAAACGAGATCATTAAAAGAATGGTTGTCATTAGAATTTAGTTCAATTAAAAGAAAAATGAAAGGAACAGAAGATAAAATGCAAAGATTAGAACTAGTCATGACAGAAATAGGGAAGAGTAGAAAATGTGGAAGAACGAGAAATGGCTGTAGAAATGGAAGTAAACAACAAGAGGAAAATTGGAAGAAAGTGACCAATTAAAGAGACAAGAGTTGTTATCTCAGAAAATTGATATGTAGGAAAATTATAGTAGACGAAACAACATAAAAATAGTGGTCCTGAAGGAAGATGAAGAAGGCACAGATACGAAGGAATTTATAAAAGAATGGATCTCACAGGTCCTGGGAACAACAGAAATGCAGGAAGAAATGCAAATAGAAAGGGCACACAGAGCACTAGCTCCGAAACTGCAGACACATCAAAAATCTAGATCCATCTTAGTAAATTTTTTTAGATATACAACAAGAGAAAATATACTGGAGCGGGCAAGGAATAAAATTAGAGAAGATAATAAGCCATTGGAATACAAGGGTCAAAAAATATTATTTTTACCAAAACATAAGTTTTGAACTCTTAAAGAAGTGGAAGGAGTTTAATACAGCAAAAATGATTTTATGGAAAAAAGATTATAAATTCATATAACCATATAACTGTTTACGGTGTGGAAACAGGCCTTGTCGGCCCGTCAAGTCCACGCCAGTTCACTTGCCAATGCCCCAGGGCAGAGTTAGTCCCAACAGTGTTTGTTAAGATATCTAGCGGTGCTTAAAATACTTATACCCGGGGTGCAAAACAGGCTGTTCTCAGATCCGGAGGAGGCACAAGAATTTGCAGAGCGTTTGCAGGACAGAAGGAGAGATGAAGAGATGTAATAAGAATGAAGAACGGCGATAAAATGTATATGTAAAGAATTAAAGAGGGAAAAGAGAAGGGAAGGAAGGAAGTAAGGGGATACAAAAAAAGGGAGAGCTTTTTATATGTGTAAAAAAAAGTGTTCTCTGGGGTGGGGTTGGGGGGGAAGAGAATAACTGTCACTGCGAAATCAGTTGACACTTGCGAGCAAGATCATAATCCAAATGGAAAGAGGAGTTGTGGTTGCCCGGCAAGGGTTAAGGGGCAACTCAGAGAAGGGGGCCATTTGGGGTTAAGGTAATATTGGGTGTAGGAATTATTGGAGTATTTATGTTTTAAATGTGTTGTCATGCATTGAGTTTAAAGAGAGAAAACAGATGAAAATGGGGAAAAGGGGGATGGAGGTGGTGAGGAAGGAGAAATTAGATGTAAACAAGATACAAGACAGCTCGTTGAACTATATGACTATAAACATTAATGGAATGCATAAACAAATTAAAAGGAAGAGGCTATTAAATTTACTAAAAAAAGAAAAAATAGATATAGCATTTGTGCAGGAAATGCATCTAACTGAAGTGGAACATAACAAATTAAAGAGAGACTGGGTAGGACACATAGCGGCAGAGATGTAGCTATATTAATTAATAAAAATGTACCAATCAAAATAGAGGAGGAAATAATAGATCCAGCAGGGAGGTATGTAATGATAAAGTGTCAGATATACTCAGAATTTTGGAATTTGTTCAATATATATGCACCTAATGAGGAGGATCAAAAGTTTATGCAGGATATTTTTTTGAAGATTGTAGATACACAAGGAAATACATTGATAGAAGGGGATTTTAACCTTAATTTGGATCCAAAGTTGGATAAAACTGGACAAAAGACAAGCAAAAAGAATAAAGTAGCCAAATTTATGGTTAAATCAATGCAGGAAAAGAAACTTATGGATATATGGAGGAGGCAGCACCCACCCAAGTGAGAAGGAATATTTATATTATTCGAGTAGGCATAAAACATACTCAAAGATTGATATGTTTTTGTTGTTAGCCCATATTCAAGGGAGAGGTAGGAAAACTGAGTTAAAAGCTAGACTACTATTAGATCATTCACCCCTAATATCAGCAATAGAAATGGAGGACATCCCACAAAGAACATATAGATGGAGGTTAAACTCCATGCTACTTAAAATGCAAGAATATAGAGACTTTATTGAATGTAAAATTAAAACATTTTGAAATAAACACTGAATCAGTGAAAGACAAATTTATATTATGCGACACAATGAAAATCTTCATTAGAGGACAAAAAATAAGTTATGTAACTAAGATGAAAAAGGACTACAATTGGGAAATAGAACAGTTGGAAAGGGAGATAGTAAGTACAGGAATGGAACTAGTAAAAAGGGATGATATAACGAAAAAGAGAGAATTGGCGGACAAAAAATAAAACATGAAACATTACTAAGAAACAAGGTGGAGAAGAACATAATGAAAATAATGCATAAGTATTACGAATTGGTAGAAAAAACACAAAACATTAGCCTGGCAACTTATAATAGAATAAGCTAAAAGAACTGTATTGGCATCAAGGAAAAAGGACAAACAAATTACATTTCACCCAATAGAGATTAATGAAAACTTTAAGAAATTTTATGAACAATTATACCAAACTGAGAACGAGGGAAAAGATGATAAAATAGAAGAGTTTTAGCAAAAATTGAACTGCCGAAATTGCAAGAAGAGGAACTGATAAAACCATTTGAAATAGAGGAAGTACAGGATATATTAAAAAAAGCTGCCGAACAATAAAACACCAGGAGAGGATGGATTCCCCATAGAATTCTATAAAACATTTAAAGAGTTATTAATTCCTCCTCTCCTGGAAGTAATGAACCAGGTAGAAGAAACACAAAACTTGCCAGATTAATGTAAGACAGCAATAATTACAGTAATACCAAAGACGGGGAAGGATCCATTAACACCAGCATCATATAGACCAATATCTCTACTTAACTCAGATTATAAGTTAATAGTGAAATTATTAGCAAACAGATTGGCCGATTGTGTACCAAAAATAGTAAAACAAGATCAAACTGGTTTTATTAAAAGACGAACAGCGGATAATGTCTGTAAACTTATTAATCTAATTCATGCAGTTCAAGGAAACAAGAAGCCAACAGTGGCTGTTGCTTTAGAAGCAGAAAAGGCCTTTGACAGAGTAGAGTAGAACTATCTATTTAAAGTTTTACAGAGGTTCAATCTATCAGAAAAATATATTAATTGAATTAAAGCATTGCATAATGGACCATTGGCGAAGGTAACAGTAAATGGATATGTATCAAGCCAATTGAAATCGATGAGACTGCGGCCTGGCCACGGCTTGGAGGTGAGACTTGCCACGGCCCGGCGGAGCAGCCGGAGGGTCCGAAGTGTTCGGTGCCCGGGGTGCGGACTCGGCCTTTGTTGAATCCCGTGTTGCCCGGGGTGGGGGGGTGGCGGTGGTGAGTGCGGCCTTCGGGAGGGGCCGGTGCCTCGTCCCCCCACAGTAAACGGGTGAGGAGGGGTGAGAGGGCAGAGACCGCGCCTCCTGTCCCACGGAGAGGGTGGAGGGGGGGGGGGGAAAAAAAAAAAAAAATCGGGGAGAAAGGTCCCTGACAACGCGTGTGTCCGGCTGCAGCCCCTGTTTCCCCCCGGCCGCACGGATGAGTGGGGGCTCCCACGCAGGGCAAGGGTGAAAGGAGTCTTGTGGTTATTGAGGCAACAAATTCAAACAGGTCCTGGTCTTGTGGTCAATTTGCAGTTTGTTTTCAGGTTCAAGTTTATTGTCACATGTACAAAGATGCAGTGAGGAAGTTTGTTTTGGAGCAATCTAGCTAGACATCCTGTACATAGTCCAGCAAATAAGCCACAGTGCAGAAGTGTAGTTACAGGGACAGATCAGTTGGTACAAGGTAAAAGCAGCAGGTATGAGGATCATCAGGAGTCTGATAACAGGGGGAAGGAATCTGTTGGAGGGTGATCTCACACTGGTGAATCATCCACATGGGGAGGAGGGGAAAGGGAGTGTGTCTGGGGAGGGGTGAGTCTTTTAATATGTTGCTTGCTTTTAAAAGGCAGTGGGAAGTGGAGGTGGAATAGATTCTCTCCATCAATATTAGTGACTCCGATTATATATTTTTAAACATTATCAATACATCACGGTTAAAGGTTCTCCAGCCCATGAACCTCGTGCTGCCCAATTAACCTATTAATTACAGGGGGTTCATACTGACTCTTAACAGGCAGGACTTGATTCGATCCTGGGTCGTTAGTTATATAATAACATTTCACTAACCGTTTCACCCAATTACAGGAATTGAATCTCATGTCCTGAATTTGGACCAAATAAAGCAGCTGTTTGGAAAAAAAAACAAAACAAAAAAAAAAACAAGCCAATTGAAATCAAGTAGGTCAACTAGTCAGGGATGTTCATTATCCCCCTCATTGTTCGCCTTAGCAATAAAACCATTGGAAAACTGATAAGAACAGAAAATAAAATAGAATGGATAAAAATAAAGGAGAAGGAGTATAAAATCAGTTTATTTGCAGATGACATCATAGTATTCCTAACAGAACCAGAAATATCAATAAAAGAATTACATAAGAAAATGGAGTATGGAAAAATAGCGGGGTACAAGATCAACGCAAATAAAACTGAAGTGATGCCAATGAGTAATGCGGATTATACAGAATTTAAAAAAGAATCACCATTTAAATGGCAAGCACAAGCAATCCAATATCTAGGTATCAGGTTAGATAATAACTTAAGCCACTTGTAAAAACTAAATTATTTAGCTTAAAAGAAATTGCAGTAAGACTTAGAACATTGGAAAGAATTACTACTAACATTGATAGGGAGGGCAAATTACATTAAAAGAGATACAATACTCATTTCAATCGTTACCAATTCCCTTAACAGTGAAATTCTTCAATGAACTAAAGAGAATATGGAAATTCTTGTGGAAAGGAGGGAAACCGAGGGTAGTGTTAGATAAATTAACAGAGAGGTATAACCAAGGTGGTTTGCAGTTATCAAACTTTAAAAATTATTATAGAGCCGCACAATTAAGGTATTTATCAGATTTTTACCAGACAAGGGAAAAACCAGTCTGGACTATAGAACTAGATAAAATAGGGGAGAAGGTAACGGAACATATACTTTATAAGTGGGATGAGAAGCTGGTGCAATAAAATAGCTCACCAGATTTGCATCATTTACTTAATATATGGAAGAAGATCCACTTAGAAAGGAAAAAAAAACAAATTACCAAATACCAAAATTGTTATTTACACAAAACCTACTAATCCCTTTTACAATATATAACCTTTCCTTTTGAGAATGGGAGAGAAAAGGAATCAAAAGAATAGAAAATTGTTTGTTGGGAAATAATTTATTAACATTTGAACAGTTGAAGTACAAATATGGAATAACTCATGGTACAATGTTTGCATATCATCAACTGAAAACTTATTTAAAAGATAAATTGGGAAACAGATTGAGATTACCAGAAGGAAGCAGCTTTGAATATGTGATTACAGACACAATAATAATTAAAAGATTTATAACGAACATGTACATTAAGCTGCAAGATAAGGAAAATGATGAAATAAACTATAAACTAAACAAAAGTGGGAAAAAGATTTAAACAAAGATAAAAAATGAAGCATGAGAAGTTATGTTCTGGAACTATGAAGAATACAACAAATACAAGGTTACACAAGGTACAGTATAATTGGTTACACAGGTTATATTATCACACCTCAAAGATAAAAGAATGGGATCCAACAATATCAGATAGATGTTTTCACTGTAAAAAGCTAATGGGAACAACAGTACATGCAATTTGGGCATGTACAAAAGTGAAAAGATCTAAATCACATATTAAATAAAATCACAAAAAAAAACATACCAAAAAATCCAGAGATCTTTCTTTTAAGTAACACAAGTAGTCAGGAATTAGGCCTCAAATTGGATAAAGTGCAAAAAAGATTTATTATGATAGCCTTCACAGTAGCAAAAAAATGTTTAATGTCAACTTGGAAAATGGCAGCGAGCCTGAGAATACACCAATGGTACATGGAAATAAATAAATGTATTCCACTGGAAAAAAAAAACATAATTTAATAAATAAAGTCATATTATTTGAACAAAATTGGGAACCATACATGGAACATAACAAAGAGGGCTTGCCTCAGACCTCCACCCCCTAAAATGATAAGACAAAACAACTTGATTCATGTGTCAAAGTAGATGACACATTTTTCTTGTTTATTTTTCATTGTGTGAAGACATTGTTTTATGGTTTTATTGTATTGTATATGTTGAATATTTATTGGTTTTGGAGTGGGGTGGGAAGGGGGGAATAAAGGGAGAAAATGTCACTGTGTATATTTAATGAGAAACATTTGTATATATTTTGGTTGATATGGTTCACAGTGTGAAAAATAAAAAATTATATTTAAAAAATTTCCCACAGGACCCCGAGTTGTTCCTGCTGGGTAAGAGTTAAAATGAAGCTGTCCAAATTCGAAATTCAATTCGTAATGATTGCCTTGGAGATGGCCAGGAAATGCATAGCAGTTATCTGGAAATCCAATGCTTGCCTGAGCAATGGAGCAGGGAGATGCAAGCCTGTGTTCCCCTGGAGAAAGTCACCTATAACTTGAGGGGAAGGTACTGCACCTTGCAAAAAATTTGGCAGCCACATTTGAGGAATATTGGAGCACGGCTGTGAAAAGAGACAACTTTGCCAAGGGGCCTGGCTCACTCAAATTCCTCCCCAATCACTGGGGTGGGGGGGGGGGGGCAATGAGGATCCGCCTCAGTCCAGCCAAGGAAATACAGGAAAACAAAGTAAAAATCAGACGAATCTCTGGCCGCTGGGCCAAGCTACACTCATAACTCCGGGATATTATTTAATCCCATTTGAACGTTTTAATGTACTAAGTGGTTTTTTTTGCTCTTCAGTTGTCCAATTGTTAAGTGTTTGAGGTCAAAGGAATGTGGTGGTGGGGGGGAGGGAGAAAGGGAAAGGAGTGTTAGGCTTTGCATAGATGGGATTAGGATAAGTTGTAATTGATACAAATTTGTAAAGCTGTGAGTAACGTGTGTAAACTGTTGAGTTCAGTTTTTAAAACTATAAATAACATATTTTTAAAAAGAACACTAATTAAGCAAAAGTAAAACACGAAGGTCTGCATCCACTGAAATTGAAGCATAAACACACTGCTGGAGAAACTCAGCAGGTCCAACAGTGTACTTTATACAGCAAAGATACACACCCAACATTTCAGGCTTAAGCCCTTCAAGCAGAATTGTGGAACTGTAAGGACACATCACAAAGCAAAAAGTACATCAGAAAAATCCGAGATATAGCACATAATAAGTGAGAAATAAATGGTGACGGTAAACAATCTTTTACGATTCTGTTTAGTCTTTTAATTGTTTTTTTTTTCTCGATAAACATCCATCCATCCTGGCATCCTGGTATCCCCCCCCCCCCCATGCACAGACCCAGTCTCCCTAATATCAGTTGGGGAGACTGTTGTAGATTAAGGGTTTGATTCAAAATGTTTTACATTGTGCTTTCAGCCTGAGGGACAATATATTTAGAGATTCAGGAGTCAAACTACTATTGCCCAAAAGAACCCTACCTCTAAAATACAGCAGATGATGTGACATACTAAGATTTAGTGTGATAACAATAATTTGATAAATAATGGAACATGAGAACTTACCGGTTCAGTTTGATGATTATTATTTGAGTAATGGGAGTGGTGAGATAATACGAGATCCCATCTGAACATGTGCAGCCAATCTCTGAATCTTGAAAAAGACATCCACTGGTATAATTCTTTCAAAAGAGCGTTTTATTGTGAGGCATACATGATTCACTAGAAACTACCTGAACAATGTTCAAAGTAATTACAGGAAGGCATATTATCTCATCACTCCCATTACTCAAATAATAATCATCAAACTTCGAACTGATAAGTTCTTGTTTAATGCTCTATTTTTCATAATGTTTATTGGCTCGCTAATGAGATTTCAAAGCTTAGTGGTCTCTTTTTCACATGGTTTGAAAGACCACAGGGTAAATCAATGGACCTCCAGAAAGAGTCACAATTCAATCGGCAGCCTGCAAAATTGCTGCAATTAAATTTTGCCCCTCCATCCTCAAAGGTTTATTGTAAAACCTGCTAAAAGTTCTTTCATTTGACCATCCTGCCTGACGGATGATATCCCAAATGGAGACTTCTGTTCTACTAGCAGTAGACATAGCTGCCCCAAAATGAGTGGTGTCCTCAAAGCCTTCATGGTCCTGGGAACGGGGAGTTCTAAGGGGGCACATCTTATCGGAGTCGGGGGCAGTTATGCCATTCTCCATCATGTATCCAAGGATAGCCAGACATTTAGTCCAGAACACACAGATGCTAGAATTGTGAGTGAGGTTCAGGGCTTTTGCTGCATGGAGAAAACTCTGAAAGTTGGTGTCATGGTCCTCCAGTGTATGGCCACAATGGTGAAGTTATCGAGGTAGGGGAAGGTAGCCTTCAACCCATACTCATCTACCATTCTGTCCATCTTCCTCTGGAAAAGATGGAAACCATTAGAAATACAGAAATGGATCCTCTGGAATTGATAGAGACGATCATTAGCCTCAAATGCCATTTTTGGATGGTCTTCGGAATGGATTGGCAACTGGTGACAAGCAGCTTTCAGGTCGATGGTCAAATAGACCCAATACTGCGCAATATCATTCACCACGTCTGCAATCCAAGGGAGGGGTAAGTGTCCAGGAATATGTACCAATAAATAGTTTGGCTATAGTCAGTTACTAGCCTGGACTTGTTTTCCCCTTTTACTACTACCACTTGCTCTCTCCAAGGGCTAGTGCTAGATTCGTTGATACCTTTATTGAGTAGACATTGTATCTCAGACTTTATGAAGTCTCAGTCTGCTGTGCTGTACCTTTTGCTCTTGGTAGCAATAGGTTTGCCATCTGGGGACAGATTTGGGAAGAGAGGTGGGGGCATCAATATTCAATTGCATGTGGGTTCTGATTTTAAGGGCCCTCCATTCCAAACTGTTATGGGGGAGGGGACCAGAATACTTCAAGGACACACTTTTAAGGTGACACAGGAAGTCTAGACCCAACAACACCAGAGCACACAATTCATTAAGTTCATACAGGCGTATTTTACAAAATCCCTCCCCCCACAAAAGGCAAATGTACTATGCAATGTTCTTGAATATGAGTAGAGTGCAAATGAGATGCAAGAAATATACATTAATTGGAAGGATACATCTTTAGGTTGTATTCTTCTACAGTCTGAGAGTCTATGAACCTTTTCAGTATAGGTATTTAGTGGAGTGTTTATTTACATTAACAGTCACTATGGAGTTGCTAAGGTGGTGAGGCCGTCCTGATCTAGAACCACTGAGGCAAGGACTCTGGAGACGCTGTTCTCCTCACTTGAGTGGCCCCCACTGTCCTGGGTTGCCCGTGGGTGAGATGGCGTCTGTCACATTTGTGGACCGAAATGTGAAGTTAATGAAACATTAAACACAAGTTTTATCAGGTAAACTTCTCTGTGCCATTCTTCTCCAGTTTCCTTTGTTCTCTTGCTTGTGCTCTTATCTCTCTCTCATACCACGTGACTTCCGGTACATCTCATACATATTCATTATCATGACATCCCTCCTTTAATCAGAAATAAACTTTACCTTCACTTACCAATATCCCTCGGAAACATACAAACATCGTAACTAATGGTAATATTATAACTCAACTACATAAAATTTACTTCCTACAACATTCATACATGCACTTTATGATATAAGATTAAATACTGTCTCAAAGTTCTTATTAAAATTATGGCACAAAGTCTTCGTATCGTTTGGGCACTTTCCGGTTTCGTTTCGGCCCGCCTGCGATATTGTCGTCGCTTCTCGGTTGTTCACTCTCAGCGTCGGAAATACTGCTCGCCACAGCTTTGGGTGTTTCTGGCGCTCTAGTCACTTCATCAGGAGTGCTGGTAACTGCCTCTGGAACATCATCAGGTCTCTCAGTTTCAGCATCTCGTATTGGCCTTTCAACCTCTTCGCTTGATGTATCTCTGGACTGGTACCTTTTTACACCTGAGACATTTCTCTTATACATGACTCCAGTCGGAGACTTGATTGTCACCATACTGCCACTTCTGGATACGACAGTATAGGGTTGATGGTAATAAGGTGTGTCTAGCTTACCACCAGTTTCATGCCTCACTAGAACATTATCTCCTGGCATGATGTCTGAGTACTTGGCTCCACGTTTCGAATCTGTGTACAGATTTGCTGCACCTTTCTTTTCAGCATCATGGTCCCTCATCTCCTGGTCGTCTTGGATTTCCTTTATTTCTGGCATTTTTGTGCGGATTTTTCTCCCAAAAAATGCTTCTGCAGGACTTTTTCCAGTGGTTGCATGAGGCATTGCTCGATAGACAGCCACATAAGATAGAAATGCTTCTCGCCAATTTTGTCCTTCTGCGAGTGCAATCCTCAATCATTTTTCAATGGATTGATTTTGTCTCTCTACTTCTCCGTTGGCTTGCGGCCATTTCGGAGTTACTTTATGATGGTGGATACCTGTGGTCCTCATGTATTCCGCAAATGTCTCTGAAATGAATTGTGGACCATTGTCAGAGTATAATGTAACAGGTAATCCATATCTTGCGAATATCTCTGCTAACGCTTGTATTGTTTTTTCAGTGGTTGTGGACTTCAACACTACATACTCATAGTATCTGCTGTAGTAATCTATCACTACCATAATTGATTCTCCCGTCGGTAAAGGTCCAAGAAAATCAACAGCTACGTCGATCTATGGTCCTGTCGGGAGTTGCGTACTCCGGATCGGTTCTGGCGGATTACTCCTACTTGTGATTTGACATCCGTGACAAGTTTTAACAAATTTCTCTGCGTCTTTATCACAACTTGGCCACCATACCTTGGTCCTGAGGTTTTTGCTTGGTACATGCGCTAAGGATACGATCTTCGGTCTCAATCTTTGCGGAATCACCAATCTGCAACCTCTTAATACATACTGTCCGATGCAACAAAGTTCGTCTCTAATGTGAATGTAAGCCTTGTGAGTACACTTGTCCCATAGTCCACGCTGTACACATTCTCTTACTTCCATGAGTTCTGGATCACGTTCGGATTCTCTTTCGACTTCCTTCGTAGTCACAGCTTTCGGAGTCGACTGAATAGCTACGAAGCGTACAAAGCTCTGTTTCTGTTCCCAATTCTGACTTGGATTGTGGACCACCATCCTTCACCAATCTGGACAGCGGATCAGCAATGTTTGCTTTCCCTGCAATGTGGATTACTTTATATTTGTAGGGTTGTAGTCTGAGTACCCATCTCTTTATTCTGGCACATGATTTTGATCTAGGTGCTTAGATCACCTCTAATGGCTTATGATCTGTGATGAGTTCAAATTCAATGCCGTATAAATATGTATGGAACCTCTCACAGGCCCATACAAGTCCGAGTGCTTCTTTCTCTGTCTGAGAGTATCTTCTTTCCACATCTGATAACAATCTGCTGGCATAGGCAATGATTCTTGGTCCTCCATCATGCATCTGGACCAACACTGCTCCTAAACCAACTGGGCTGGCATCCGCTATGACTTTGGTTGATGCCGCCGGATCGTAATATCCAAGAGTTTTTGCATCTGTCAGGCTTTGCTTCAGCGCTGTGAATGCTTTCTTCTGCTCAGATCCAAAATGAAATAGTACTCCTTTCCTGGTTAGTTTCCTTAGTGGTTCTGCCACTGTAGCGAAATTAGGAATGAACTTTGCACAAAAATTGACCAATCCCAGGAAACTCCTCACCTCTGTTGCGTTCTGAGGTGCACGTGCCTCTGCAATAGCTTTCACCTTGGCCTCTGCAGGGTTTAGTCCTTCCCGTGTAAGTCTGTGTCCCATGAAGTCCATTTCTGACACACTAAACTGGCACTTGTTTCCATTCACGGTAAGGCCTGCCTCCTGTAGTCTAGATAGTACACGCCTCAACCGTTTATCATGCTCTTCCTTCGTTGGTGCATGGACTATAATGTCATCAGAAATGTTGGCAACTCCAGGAATGCCTTGAATCACTCGATGGATTTCATACTGGTAGATCTCCGAAGCTGCATTAATTCCAAATGATAGTCTTTTGTAACGATACAATCCACAGTGAGTCACAAATGTAGTTACATCTCGGGAACCCGGATCCAGCTCTAATTGATGATAGCCCCATTTCAGATCAATTTTTGAGAATATCTTACTGGTAGTTATTTCCTCCACTGTTGGTATAGGGTGTCGTTCTCTAATTATAGCTTCATTGGCTATTCTCATGTCAACACATAGTCTTATCTCACCCTTTGGTTTGGGCACAATCACTACGGGACTGACCCATTGTGTTGAATGTTCCACCGGTTCAATAATGTCTTGTTCGATCAATTCTTTAATTTTGGCTTCGACTTTCCCACGAAGTCCAAATGGAGTTCGGCGCATTGGTTGTGCCTTGGGTTTGACCGTTTCATCTACTACTAGCTTCAATTGTCGACCTTTCAGCTTTCCTACTCCTTGGAAGACTGCGGGGAATTCTTGCTTCATATCCTCGTATGACTGAATTGAATTGACACAAGCTCCAATATGAAGTATTGCCAGGTCTTGCTTCTACTCAGCAATGGTTCTCCCCTCTCTTCTATGACCATAAACTCTGCTTCGGTGTACTTATCTCCAGCTTCAACAGTTGCAGTAAAACATCCAATGGTCTGCAATGGCTTAGTTGCTGTGAATGGATATAGTTTCTTGGAACACTTCTTTGAGGTACAGATGATCTTTTTCCTTTTCAACTTCTCCCATAAATGTCGATCAATCACATTACTGTCACTGCCTGAGTCTACAGTGACCTGAACTGACACTCCACCAATGATCACTGCGACCTTCTCATGACGTACTTCATTCAACGTAAGTTGGTAACAACTCTGTTCCTCCTGGGTATCATCATCGTCACCGTCTATCTGGCAAATGGTATCTTTCTTTCCAGGATACTTTCCTTTCCCCCAGGCTTTGCCTTTGGAAGTTGTACTCTTCCTCTTCTGGTCTGCATTGGACTTGCTTTTGCACTTCTTTGCAAAGTGGTCCTTACCTCCACACTTTCTGCAAACTTTGCCTTTGGCCGGGCAATATGGGTCTTTTCCAAAGTGACCTCGGTTTCCACATCGATAACACTCCACGTCCTGTGTCGGCATATATCTTGGCTGATTATGGCGATGTGAGAGCCTCTTAATTTGCTGGCTTGAGTTGTCTTTCAGGGTCATGGTATGAAATTGCCCTTCAACAGCCTCTAATGCAGCAGCAATGGTTAAAGCATCGGTGAGTTCCAACTCACTCCCTCTTTCCAGTAGACGTCTTCTGAGTTTATCTGATCTGCAGTGCTGTACGACTTGATCCAGTAATTGGTTGTCCAAATCAGCTGGCATGTAATTGCATCCAACACCTAGCTGGCGTAGTCTTGTCACGTACTGAGCAATTGTCTGGCCATGATGAAATATTCCAGCCCCAAAAGTACTGAGTCACAGAGAAATTTCTTATCACCTTGAAGTCGTCTGTAATCCTCTGTAATCTTGTTTAGTCTTTAATTTTCTTCAAGCTTCTTTCATCCTCGTCGCCAATGTCACATTTGTGGCCCGAAATGTGAAGTTAATGAAACATTAAACACAAGTTTTATCAGGTAAACTTCTCTGTGGCTTTCTTCTCCCGTTTCCTTTGTTCTCTTGCTTGTGCTCTTATCTCTCTCTCATACCACCTGACTTCCGGTACATCTCATACATATTCATTATCATGACAGCGTCAACCTTGTGGTGCAGCAAGATGGCTGCCCTCCTTCCTCTGACAATGTTGGCGCTGAATTTGAATTTGAATCGCAGCAAGATGGCCACTGAGCCTTTTTTGCAACATTTTCTCACATCCACCCTCCTTCGGCATATAGTGCAGCAACTGGGTTCAGGCAAATTCGGGGCAGATGGCTTGGGGCTGGAATCGAATCTAAGAGTGGTGCAGGTCATGGACTTCCTCGAGCTTCCCCTCGCATGGCAAACCCTCACCCAATGCACTTTCTTGCCACAGATGGAGCAAACTGAGTCTTGAGCCAGGCAATGAGATCAGGGATGCTAGCCCTTGGTGCCGGAAAATAACTTCCTAGCTTGTGAGCGCTCCCTAGCACAGGAAGGAACAGCTGTTAGGGCTGGGGTAGCAGTAGCAGCCGGTCCTTGGAAGGGGTCACCTGGGTGAGCGAGCTCACTCGCTTTGAGGTTATCATTCTCGTGTTTGGCCTGTTGCACTGACTGGGCCACTTCAACGTGGCTAGCCAGGTCCTTCTTACCTGACTCAATCAGTTACTGCCTCATGTCCCTCGAGCGGACCCCCGCAACTAGTGTCCCAGATCTGTTACGAACAGGGCCCGTAGCCATTTCGTACCTCCACAGATCCAGCGGGTCATCATCGATGGTCTGCCCTGGCCTTTGGCAACGTAGAATGAATCAGTGTCTCACTAGGACCTCTTTTTGCATTTTCCGGTACAAAGCCTTCAAAGCCTCGATGGCAGCATCATATGCAGTGCAGTCCCTGATGACTGCATACCCTTTCCTTCCTCCCCTCAAAATGTGTGCAGACCTCCTGAGTTCAGCCCTCTGGTCACGGCAGGTAGCCCTGGAAGCAATCTACTCAGTAGCCACGTCGGGGGACAAAGGGTCAATCAGCAGCAGACCTGGCTTGAGCAGCGCTTCCATCTTCTGGGGAATGCTAATAAAGTTAGAACGTGAGTAAAAGCTCTCACGACTGGAGAGCTTTTATAATCTTAGAACCGAGGGTAGGGTCTTCAGAGGGTTCAGGCAGGAAACCAGGGGAGATGAGGGCGGAGCCCGCCATCAGTACAACACACCACTGCACTGCAGAACTAAGCGCCCTTAACAGAATGAAATTGGCCCGAGACAGCAAATAATAAAGTGATGGATCTCCATGCCTGGGTCTTGAGGACTCTCTCGGGCCCGAAACGTTGGTAATAAGTCATGGGATTCAGCTTCGTTCCTCCAGCATTTCTCGGGATTCTGACATCTCCAGCCTTCCGTGTTTTACTCACCTCATTCAAACCGAGCCGCATCTCCCCGATAGCTGCCTCGTTCTCCTCTTCGGTCCGTAGACCGTCCGGCATCGCGAAGAGACGCGCCTTCTTCAAACCGTGATGGGAAGCTGCCTCCGTTACGCATGCGCGTCTTTGAACTGCGTTCGCAGTGGGAAGCGGAAGTGCCATCGAGTTATTGACGGGTCGCGCGCGCGCGCGCCCGCCCGGCCGAACCCGAGCCCTGAGGGAGGGCGCGCGATGGTCGGACAGTTGTTTAGTGTCGCTCAGGCGTGTGTGTGGTGACTGAGGCGCGATGGGCGCACGTCATGGAGTCGTCCAGAACCGAAAAAAGCCCCTCGGCCTAATTTCTCTCTACAGACCAAGGTACCTCCTTAAACTCATTTGGCCCAGATCCCCTCGAAACCTTTCCTACCCGTGGGCCTGTCGAAATGTTTTTGAACGTTCCCTTCTCTACCTCATCCTCTGGCAGCTTCTTCCGCATCCCATCACCAAGTATAATCCCTTTAAACATTTAACGGCTCGCTTTGAATCTGTGTTCGCTTGTTTTTGGCCTTCTACTCTGTGGAAAACATTGTGATCGTCCATCTTATTTGTGCTGCTTCCCTCGATTTGTAAATGCCTGTTAAGATCACACCTCTGCCTCCTTTGCTGCAGGGAAAGCATCCTGTTCTAACAAGCCCTCCAGTCCTGGCAACACTTTTGTGAATATTTTCTTTACCTGGTCTCACATCATCAAATCCTTCCATAATATGGGAACTGGAATTGCATATTGTTCCATCTCACCAATGTCTAGACCAGCTGTCACATGATGCCTCACTGGAGAGCCCTTTCTGATGACCAAGTTATTTGCCTTCATTGCTTTGTCTACCTGTGTTCCAGCATTCAGGGAACTATGTACTTGGGACCCTACCTCTCTTTCTTCTACAAATACTACCTCCTGCCCTGTCTTATGGTGTGTATGACCTACCCTGGTTTAACGTTCTCATCACTTTGCCCTTGTCTGAATATAATTCCATTGCCCACTTTGTGTTGTGACCTTAAACAACCTACCTTGCTGTTGACCACTCCACCCATTTTGGTATTGTCTGCAAAATTGCATAATGTGCCATTTTCACACTCATTCAAATTATTAATATATGACTACAACAAGGGATCCAGCAGTGATTCAGGCAAAGACCTGCCAGGTGATCTACTTAAGCTGGAGCTTGACAGAATGTGAATTACTCTTACCCTAATGAGGCTAATAAGTTTTTACAATAATTTTACTGCAGTGTTTGAAATAAAATTTGTACATACTTAAAATTTTCCTGGTCATATGGTAGAAAACTTGACTCTGACCTTTCAAATTTGTTCCTCTGCATGCAAACTTGGTATCGGTTCCAATGGTAAGACATAAAAGTGTCTTTTAGTGGCATCATTTGTTTTAGCTCATATCAATATTTTTCCCAATTTATATTGTAAACAGTCTAATGTGGAATGATGTTAATTAGCAACAGCTAATACAATTTGGACAGGGGAGGAAACTGAACTACATGTTAAATTGAATGTGCCACTAATTAAACCTTATAAAGAAATGATCAATTTATTGATCATCTGAAAATCTTCAATAGAATCTGGTTATGTGTTAAAGTTCTGGGGAAAGCAGCTGATGTATTTTGTTTCATGACAATTTTTTTTACAAAGATTGGCCTCTATTCTTTCCTCTGCCCATCAGCTGGGACTTGCAGATGTGAGATTGGAAAAATTCTCAATGGAGCTGTTGAGTTTTTGCAACTATTAAATTTTAGTCCTCTTATGGTGTGTTTTTTGGAGAAAACTAAAGACTAATTGGGTGCCTAATGGAAGAATGGAAACTTACTTCAGTTCTTTATCCCACGTTCGTACTGATCTATCTGTCTTTACGCACATATCTCACAAAAACACAATGTAAATTGGAAGGGCAGCACCTTTTAATTTGATCTTCAGAATGAATGAACGGAATTAAAATATCAAATTGCCATTCCGAGCATGTATCTTGCAAATAACCCATTTTATCTTTTTTTTCCCTTATGCCTTCTGAGGTTCAGATTTCATTTATCTCCTGAATATACCATCTCCAGATTCACCTTTTGGTGTTCACTAGCCTTTCACCAAGAAGTGAAGTGTTGCTCAGTCTCTCCTTTTAACCACTTAATCTTTTTATTCTATCCACATTCTCCCACCTATGTCTTCCCTCTTTCTACAACTTTTGATGCTTCATTTCTAAGTTTTTCCATTTCTGATAATGCAAAATGTTAATTTTCTTTCCACCTATAGTTTAATCTGCTAGATTTTTGGCATTCTGCTTTATTTCCTATTTCTTGTAACTGCAGTCTTTTGCCTCTAGAGCAAATTTCTTGAATAAGACTGTTTATTCTGCAGAGGTACTTAATTAGGGAATTTTATTTCATGCTTGAAGGAATCATTTTGTTTCAATATTAATAAATTCTGAGGTTACATAACTTTAAATTAATAACATGTATCAGTGTACTGTAATAATTTTATAGTAAGTATCATGGCTGCTCAAAATTCTGCAGCTTTATTTTAACTGCAAGTTGGAAATATTGCTGGTTTCCAGAACAGGAATTGTTAAGTACAATGATAGACTCTACATTCCTAAAATGGAAATGATTTCTTGAACCAATTTTATTGTTTTAAACAATCCATTCCCTGCTATGACGACTGAATAAAAAATCAAAGACATTGTGAAATAACTTGAAAAATATCCACAGAAGCTAAAACAAAAAAATCCACTGGAATTAGGGTAATGCTAATGCTGTTAACATTTTTTTTAATTCAACCTTTCCTCTCTCCTGTCAGTTTTCTTCCTCAGCATTTTGAATGTGTGATCAGTCTATGACTCAGCATGATCCCCTTTATCTTCTTATACAGTATCTGTGCTACACTTCTCCTACCTTCATTTGTCCAGGATCCTATCACCAGATTTCACTCCCCAAGACCTTACCATTTTTTTTCGACATTCAGCATGGTAACATGCCCTTCTATCCTACAAGCCTGTGCTGTGTGCACAAGCCAATTAACCTACAACCCGTAAGTTGTTGATGGGTGGGAGTAGTGGATGGAATGTATTCTGCCTGGAGGTCACTGATCAGTGGAGTTCCACAGGGACCGGTTCTGGGACCCTTGCTCTTTGGGATTTTTATAAATGAACTAAATGAAGAAGCAGAAGGATGGGTCAGAAAGTTTACAGGTGATACAAAGGTTGGAGGAGTTTTGGATAGTGCTAAACATTGTCATAGGTTACAAAAGGATATAGACAGGATGCAGAGTTGGTGGGAAAAGTGGCAGAATGTGTGAGAATAATGCATTTTGGAAGATCAAGCCAGAAAGCTGAGTACAGGGTTAATGGTCGGATACTTAACAGTGTGGAGGAACAGAGGGACCTTGAGGTTCAAATTCATACATCTCTCAAGGTTTCTGTGCAGGTTGATAGGATGCTTAAGAGGGCCTGTGGGATGCTGGGCATCATTAATAGGGTGATTGAGTTCCAGAGTCAAGAGATCATGTTACAACTCTACAAATCTCTGGAGAGTCCATATTTGAACATTGTGTTCAGTTCTGATCATCTCATTGTCTTCTTCTGGCTATCCATCCTGTAGGATGATGATGGTTCCTTTCAGTCAGTTTGTGGGGTTTGAAATGTGCATCCTGGAGTGGCTGTACAGGCTGATCCTTGACAGACATTGCTTGGCATATACATGGCAGGTGAGGCTTGGAAGAACAACAGCGGCAGAAGCTTTGCTGTGGCACTTTCCGCACTTTTCCTCTGTTGCCTCTAAGCTTTTTCTCAGTAGCGTCCACATCTTTTCTGATGACGCCCCTCCATCTTGAGCCTGATCCTCCTATGTTGATGGGGAAATGTCAGCTTTGTTGAGGCTCCTGTGCAAAACATCCTTGTAGTCTCTGGCCTCCTCATTTCTGGGTACCACAAGACATTTGGCTATACAAGATGCCCTTGAGCAGACATCCGTCAAGCATTCTGATAACACGACCTGCCCAGCCCAGTTGGGTTGACATCACCAAGGTCCAAACTGCTGGCATTCTGGCTTGAGAAAGGACCTCAACCCCTTTTCTTACCAGGTCATCTTCATCAGAGAATGTAAGTGATGCTGCTGCAGTTGGTCAAGCTGACATAAGTGACTCTGATATAAGCACCACGTCTCAACTCCATATCAGCAAGGCCGATATGACAACAGCCCTGTACACCTTGCACTTTGTAGCCAACCTGATGTTCTGTGACCAAACCTGATCTTTCAGCTGACCAAAGGCAAAGCAGGCCTAGATCTTCGCTCATCTAGAGATGTTGAGGATGTTATTGTGCTGCCCGGGTAGTAAAGCTTGTTGGTGGCATTGAGACAATTATCATCAATGAGGACAGTTGGTTCTTCTTAGCTGATCCAGGAGCCAGTTGGTACAAAACTCCCGTTTTTTTCAAGCTGATTGCCAGTGCTGCTAAGAGCTATAGATTGACAAAGTGACTGGTGATCTGCTGTAGTTCTTCGAGATTGGGCAACCACTCATTACAGGAAGGATGTTTTATTTATGGAGAGGGTGCTGAGAAGATTTACCAGGATGTTGCCTGGATTGGAAAATGTCATATAAGGCAAGGTTAGCAGATCTGGGACTTTTTTCTTTGGATCAAAGAAGGATGAAAGGAGACTTGATAGAGTTCTACAAGAATCTGAGATGGAGGAGTCACGTGATGGAGTAGTGGCCGGTCGGGGAACTTCAGCCCTCTCCGGAAAAGTTTAAAAAAAAAACACAGAAAACACAAAGGCACAAACACAAAAATTACAATAAAGTGAAAGTAAAGGTGAGAAGAAAATGGCAGCAAAGAAAGAAAAGTCGAAAGCAACGGGAAGAAGAGAAGAAGAAAAGACATCGGAAGAAGAAGGTGAAGGCCTTACGTGTCCGAGGAGTCCCGCCGCGGAGAGAGAAGCCCGCTCCCTCAGGACAGTCGAAGTCCCGAGCTCGGGACTACAAAAATGGCTCGCGGAGCCAAGCAAAAGTGCGCAACCATGCATGCGTGAGGAGTCGCGCATGCGCGATGCGCATGACAAAAAAAACACTGACGGGAGGGGGGACCAGCTGAGGAGTCGATCTCCACAGCTGAGAATGACAGCTACAACACAACAACAAGAAGAGAACATAGAAAACAACGAGAACAAGAAAGAAGAGAGTAAAAAGAAATCAAGGAAACAACAGATGACCAACACAGAGGAAGAAGAAGAGGAAGAACATAGAGAAATGGAAGAAGAAGGGAAGGGCAAGACAATGGATATATATTTTTTAAAGAATATATGGAATCAGAAAAAGAATGGCAATCATAAGAATTTAGTGAAATAAAAAGAAGAATTAAAAGTACAGAAGAAAAAATGAATAGATTAGAGATGGTCATGTCAGATATAGGAAAAAGAGTGGACAAGGTGGAAGAACGAGAAACAGCTGTAGAAATGGAAGTAGAGGACTTAAAAAATAAATTAGAAGAATCTAATAAAAAAGTTAAAGAGACACAAGAGCTGTTAGCTCAGAAGATAGATAAAATGTAAAATTATAATAGAAATTATAATAGGGTGTAAAGGGTGGGGCCAGTACTGCGCGCACTGCACTCCACCTAAAAGCTCCTTTGCGCAGGCCCGAGGACAGGTCCACGTCCTCCCCCTCAACGTCCTCCCCCTCCACGTCCTCCCCCTCCACGTCCTCCCCCTCCACGTCCTCCCCCTCCACGTCCTCCCCCTCAAAAGATGCTCACAAACTCAAGCTAGCATGCTGGAACATCAGAACCATGCTAGACAAGACTGACAGCCACCGACCTGAACGTCGGTCTGCCCTCATTGCACATGAACTCCTCAGACTTGACATCGACATAGCCGCTCTCAGTGAAGTCCGCCTGGCAGATGTAGGCAGCCTCCAAGAACGCGGCGCGGGCTACACACTCTACTGGTCTGGCAAGCCTTCGGATGAACGACGCCTATCTGGTGTAGGCTTCATGGTCAAGAGCTTCATTGCCTCCAAACTCGAAAACCTTCCGACAGGCCTCTCGGACCGAATCATGTCCATGCGACTCCCACTTCAAAACAAGCGTCACATCACCCTCATCAGTGTCTATGCTCCAACCCTCCAGGCGGAACCAGCAGAAAAGAACAAGTTCTACACCGACCTGCGCAACCTCATCCAACGTACCCCTACAGCCGACAAGGTTGTCATCCTGGGCGACTTCAACGCTCGTGTCGGCAAAGACTCAGAAACCTGGCCAGGAATCCTGGGCAAGCATGGCGTCGGCAAGTGCAACGACAATGGGCGCCTCCTGTTGGAGCTCTGCGCAGAACAGCGGCTTGTCATTACAAACACCCTTTTTCAGCAGAGGGACAGCCTTAAGACCACCTGGATGCATCCCCGATCCAAACACTGGCACCTCCTGGACTACATCCTGGTGCGAGAAAGTGACAAACAAGATGTGCTCCACACCAGGGTCATGCCTAGTGCGGAATGCCACACTGACCACCGGCTGGTTCGCTGCAAGCTCAACCTTCACTTCAAGCCAAAGCCCAGGAACAATAAAGCCCCCAGAAAGAGGTTCAATGTTGGAAAACTGCAGTCAGACGAAGCGAGAGGAAACTTCCAGGCAAACCTCAAAGCAAAGCTCGACGTTGCAACCCGCCTCCCGGACCCGTCCCCTGAAACCCTCTGGGATCAGTTGAAGACTACCATACTGCAATCCACTGAAGAGGTACTGGGCTTCTCCTCCAGGAAAAACAAGGACTGGTTTGACGAAAACAGCCAGGAAATCCAGGAGCTGCTGGCAAAGAAGCGAGCTGCCCACCAGGCTCACCTTACAAAGCCGTCCTGTCCAGAGAAGAAACAAGCCTTCCGTCGCGCATGCAGCCATCTTCAGCGCAAACTCCGGGAGATCCAAAATGAGTGGTGGACGAGCCTCGCCAAACGAACACAGCTCAGCGCGGACATTGGCGACTTCAGGGGTTTCTACGAGGCTCTAAAGGCTGTGTACGGCCCCTCACCCCAAGTCCAAAGCCCGCTGCGCAGCTCAGACGGCAAAGTCCTCCTCAGCGACAAGATCTCCATCCTCAACCGATGGTCAGAACACTTCCAATCTCTTTTCAGTACCAACCGCTCAGTCCAAGATTCCGCCCTGCTCCAGCTCCCTCAACAGCCCCTAAGGCTAGAGCTGGATGAGGTTCCCACCCTGGATGAGACATATAAGGCAATCGATCAACTGAAAAGTGGCAAAGCAGCAGGTATGGATGGAATCCCCCCAGAAGTCTGGAAGGCTGGCGGCAAAACTCTGCATGCCAAACTGCATGAGTTTTTCAAGCTTTGTTGGGACCAAGGTAAACTGCCTCAGGATCTTCGTGATGCCACCATCATCACCCTGTACAAAAACAAAGGCAAGAAATCAGACTGCTCAAACTACAGGGGAATCACGTTGCTCTCCATTGCAGGCAAAATCTTCGCTAGGATTCTACTAAATAGAATAATACCTAGTGTCGCCGAGAATACTCTCCCAGAATCACAGTGCGGCTTTCGCGCAAACAGAGGAACCACTGACATGGTCTTTGCCCTCAGACAGCTCCAAGAAAAGTGTAGAGAACAAAACAAAGGACTCTACATCACCTTTGTTGACCTCACCAAAGCCTTCGACACCGTGAGCAGGAAAGGGCTTTGGCAAATACTAGAGCGCATCGGATGTCCCCCAAAGTTCCTCAACATGATTATCCAACTGCACGAAAACCAACAAGGTCGGGTCAGATACAGCAATGAGCTCTCTGAACCCTTCTCCATTAACAATGGCGTGAAGCAAGGCTTTGTTCTGGCACCAACCCTCTTTTCAATCTTCTTCAGCATGATGCTGAACCAAGCCATGAAAAACCCCAACAATGAAGACGCTGTTTACATCCGGTACCGCACGGATGGCAGTCTCTTCAATCTGAGGCGCCTGCAAGCTCACACCAAGACACAAGAGAAACTTGTCCGTGAACTACTCTTTGCAGATGATGCCGCTTTAGTTGCCCATTCAGAGCCAGCTCTTCAGCGCTTGACGTCCTGCTTTGCGGAAACTGCCAAAATGTTTGGCCTGGAAGTCAGCCTGAAGAAAACTGAGGTCCTCCATCAGCCAGCTCCCCACCATGACTACCAGCCCCCCCACATCTCCATCGGGCACACAAAACTCAAAACGGTCAACCAGTTTACCTATCTCGGCTGCACCATTTCATCAGATGCAAGGATCGACAATGAGATAGACAACAGACTCGCCAAGGCAAATAGCGCCTTTGGAAGACTACACAAAAGAGTCTGGAAAAACAACCAACTGAAAAACCTCACAAAGATAAGCGTATACAGAGCCGTTGTCATACCCACACTCCTGTTCGGCTCCGAATCATGGGTCCTCTACCGGCACCACCTACGGCTCCTAGAACGCTTCCACCAGCGTTGTCTCCGCTCCATCCTCAACATCCATTGGAGCGCTCACACCCCTAACGTCGATGTACTCGAGATGGCAGAGGTCGACAGCATCGAGTCCACGCTGCTGAAGATCCAGCTGCGCTGGATGGGTCACGTCTCCAGAATGGAGGACCATCGCCTTCCCAAGATCGTGTTATATGGCGAGCTCTCCACTGGCCACCGTGACAGAGGTGCACCAAAGAAAAGGTACAAGGACTGCCTAAAGAAATCTCTTGGTGCCTGCCACATTGACCACCGCCAGTGGGCTGATAACGCCTCAAACCGTGCATCTTGGCGCCTCACAGTTTGGCGGGCAGCAGCCTCCTTTGAAGAAGACCGCAGAGCCCACCTCACTGACAAAAGGCAAAGGAGGAAAAACCCAACACCCAACCCCAACCAACCAATTTTCCCTTGCAACCGCTGCAATCGTGTCTGCCTGTCCCGCATCGGACTGGTCAGCCACAAACAAGCCTGCAGCTGACGTGGACTTTTTACCCCCTCCATAAATCTTCGTCCGCGAAGCCAAGCCAAAGAAGATAATAGAAGAAATAATATAAAGATAGTGGGCCTGAAGGTAGATGAAGAAGGCAAGAATGTGAGAGAATTTATAAAAGATTGGATCCCCAGGGTCCTAGGAAGACCAGAATTACAGGAAGAAATGGAAATAGAAAGGGCACATAGAACGTTAGCCCCTAAACCACAGCCACAACAAAAACCAAGATCCATTTTAGTAAAATTCTTAAGATATACAACAAGAGAAAATATATTGGAGAAAGCAATGAAGAAAATAAGAGAAGACAAAAAGCCACTGGAATACAAAAGTCAAAAAATTTTTTTCTATCCAGACATAAGTTTTGAACTCCTGAAGTAGAGAAAGGAGTTTAATACAGCAAAAGCGATCCTATGGAAAAAAGGATATAAATTTATGCTAAACTACCCAGCGGTACTTAAAATAGTTATTCCAGGGCAGCAAAACAGACTATTCTCGGATCCGGAGGAAGCACGAAAATTTGCAGAACAACTACAAAACAGACAGAGAGATGAAGACATGTAACGAGAGCAAAAATGACCACGAACTATATGTATGTGTGTATATGGGTATATATATATATATATATATATATGTGTGTGTGTGTGTGTGTGTATATATGTGTGTACATGAGTGTATCTGTATTTAAAAGAAAATATATAGAGTATAGATAAGAATTAATAAGGGAAAGAAAGGGAAGAGAGGAAGTAAGGAGGGAATTAAGAGAGTGACCTTTGTTGTATATGAAAATTAAAATCTTTTCTGGGGGAGGCTGGGTGGGGAGGAGTTATGGTCACTGCGAAATCAGTTGACGCTTGCGAGTGAATTTGCAAATCCAAATGGAGAGGGGAGATGTGGTTGCCCGACAAGGGATAAAGGGCAACTCAGGAAGGGAAGGGGATAGTGGGGTTAAAGAAATTTTAGATAGGAGAATAAGGGAAATGTTTGATGTTTTAGAAATGTTGTCTTATAAAGTGTTCAAAACTAGAAAGCTGAAATGGATAAGAAGGAAAGGTGATGATGAGGAAACGGAAAGAAAAGGTAAACAAAGTATGAAATGGTTATGTTGAACTATATGACTTTAAATATTAACGGAATACATAACCAAATCAAAAGGAAGAAACTGCTAAATTTACTGAAAAATGAAAAAATTGATATAGCATTCGTGCAAGAAACACATTTAACTGAAATGGAGCACAAGAAATTAAAGAGAGATTGAATAGGACATGTAACAGCAGCGTCATATAATTCAAAAGCTAGAAGAGTAGCTATATTAATCAGTAAAAATGTACCAATTAAAATAAAAGAGGAAATAATAGATCCAGCAGGGACATATGTAATGATAAAATGTCAGATATATTCGGAGTTTTGGAATTTACTCAATGTATATTCACCTAACGAAGAAGATCAAAATTTATGCAAGATCTTTTTTTGAAGATAGCAGACACGCAAGGGAACATACTAATAGGAGGGGATTTCAACCTTAATTTGGATTCAAACATGGATAAAACTGGGGAAAAAATTAACAGAAAGAACAAAGTAACCAAATTTATAATTAAATCGATGCAAGAAATGCAACTTTTGGAGATATGGAGGAAACAACACCCAAAGGAAAAGGAATATTCTTATTATTCGGGTAGACATAAAACATACTCAAGAATAGACCTATTCCTGTTATCAGCTCGTATGCAAGACAGAGTAAGAAAAACAGAATATAAAGCTAGAATATTATTGGACCACTCACCCCTGATATTGACAATAGAGTTAGAGGACATCCCTCCAAGAATGTATAGATGGAGATTAAACTCCATGCTACTTAAAAGGCAGGATTTTAGAGAATTAATTGAAACACAAATTAAAATGTACTTTGAAATGAATACGGAATCAGTGAAAGATAAGTTTATACTATGGGACGCAATAAAAGCATTCATCAGAGGGCAAATAATAAGTTATGTAACCAAGATGAAGAAGGACTACAATCAGGAAACAGAGCAGTTGGAAAGGGAAAAAGCAAATATAGAAAAAGAATTAGCAATGAAGGAAGACACAACTAAAAGAAGAGAATTGGCAGATAAAAAAATAAAATATGAAACACTACAAACATATAAGGTGGAGAAGAACATAATGAAGACAAAACAGAAATATTATGAACTAGGAGAAAAAACGCACAAAATTCTAGCATGGCAGCTTAAGACAGAACAAACTAAGAGAATGGTATTGGCATCAAGGAAAAAAGACAAACAAATCACATATAATCCAACGGAGATTAATGAAAACTTCAGAGAATTCTATGAACAATTATACCAAACTGAAAACGAAGGGAAAGAAGACAAAATAGATGAATTTTTAACTAAAGTTGAACTACCGAAATTACAAATAGAGGAACAAAATAAATTAACAGAACCATTTGAAATAGTAGAAATACAAGAGATAATAAAAAAAACTACCGAATAATAAAACACCAGGAGAGGATAGATTCCCAATAGAATTCTATAAAACATTTAAAGATTTATTAATTCCTGCCCTCCTGGAAGTCATCAACCAGATTGATAAAACACAAAGCTTACCAGATTCATGTAAAACAGCAATAATTACAGTAATACCAAAGACAGGGAAAGATCTACTCGCACCAGCGTCATATAGACCAATAACTTTACTTAACACAGATTATAAGATAATAGCTAAACTATTAGCAAACAGATTAGCCGACTATGTACCAAAAATAGTAAATCTAGACCAAACTGGATTTATTAAAAAAAGACGAACAACAGACAATATTTGTAAATTTATTAACTTAATTCATGCAGTAGAAGGAAATAAAGCTCGAACAGTAACGGTTGCTTTAGACGCAAAGAAAGCCTTTGACAGAGTAGAGTGGAATTATTTATTCAAAGTACTACAAAAATTCAGTTTACCAGAGAAGTATATTAATTGGATTAAAGCATTATATAAGGGGCCATTGGCGAAAGTGACAGTAAATGGATATATATCAAAACAATTTAACTTTAGCAGATCAACAAGGCAGGGATGCCCACTATCACCCTTATTGTTCGCGTTAGCCATAGAACCACTAGCAGAATTGATAAGAACAGAAAATAAAATAAAAGGGATAAAAATAAAAGACAAAGAATATAAAATCAGTTTATTTGCAGATGACGTTATAGTATACTTAATAGAACCAGAATTATCAATAAATATCATAAGAAATTGACGGAATATGGAGAAGTGTCGGGATACAAGATTAATGCAAATAAAAGTGAAGCAATGCCAATGAATAATGCGGATTTCTCAAAATTTAAGAAAGAATCACCATTCAGATGGCAAATGCAAGCAATACGATACCTAGGTATACAAATAAATAAAAACCTTGGCCATCTATATAAACTCAATTGTTATCCACTAATGAAAAAATTACAGGACGACTTAGAGCATTGGAAAGACTTACCACTAACACTAATAGGAAGGATAAACTGTAATAAAATGAACATTTTCCCAAGGATACAATACCTATTTCAGGCATTGCCAATACACTTGACGGAGAAATTCTTCAAAGAGTTAAAGAAAATAATAAGAAATTTTTTATGGAAAGGGGGGAAACCGAGGATAGCACTAGATAAATTAACAGAGTGGTATAAACATGGAGGCTTACAACTGCCAAACTTTAAAAATTATTATAGAGCCGCACAATTATGATACTTATCAGATTTTTACCAAACAAGGGAAAAACCAGATTGGACCAGATTAGAACTAGATAAAATAGGGGAGAAGATACCTGAACATATATTATATAAATGGGATGAAAAATTGGTACAACGTAGGAATTCTCCAGTATTACATCATCTGCTCAATATTTGGAAGAAGATTCATGTAGAAAGGAATAAAGCAAATTACCAACTACCAAAACTAATACTAACTCAAAATCAGCTAATCCCTTTTACAATAGATAACCTTTCCTTTAGAGAATGGGAGGAAAAAAGGGATCAAAAGAATAGAAAATTGCTTTTCGGGAAATAAATTATTATCCTTTGTACAAATGAAGGATAAATATAATATAACTCACGATACAGTGTTGGCATACTACCAACTGAAATCCTACTTGAAGGACAAATTGGGAAGCAGTCTGAGGTTACCGGAGGGAAGTAATTTTATATATGTGATTACAGACACAATGATGATCAAAAAATTAATAACAAACATGTATATTAAACTACAAGAAAAGGAGAATGAGGAAACAAATGATAAAACTAAACAAAAATGGGAACAAGATCTAAACATAAAGATAAAGAAGGAAACCTGGGAGAAGTTATGTTCAGGAACTATGAGAAATACAATAAATACGAGGTTACGTATGATACAATATAGCTGGATACACAGGCTATATATTACACCTCACCCTGTCCAGGCACAGGGTGAGCTGCGGCGGCCTCGGCCCCGGTCCGGGCAGTATGGACCGACCTAGGAGGGGAGGCAGGCCCCTCCAGCCCGGGTAAGAAACCTGCATAGGAGAAGGCCACTCCGATATAAAACCTACGACCCAAGGACCTCGCTGCCACGTCCCAGCTTGCTTGGCCACGGCACACGAACCATGGGTGTAAAGGGTGGGGCCAGTACTGCACGCACTGCACTCCACCTAAAAGCTCCTTTGCGCAGGCCCGAGGACAGGTCCACGTCCTCCCCCTCCACGTCCTCCCCCTCCACGTCCTCCCCCTCCACGTCCTCCCCTCCACGTCCTCCCCCTCCACGTCCTCCCCCTCCACATCCTTCCCCTCCACGTCCTCTCCCTCCACGCCTTCCCCCTCAAAAGATGCTCACAAACTCAAGCTCGCATGCTGGAACATCAGAACCATGCTAGACAAGGCTGACAGCCACCGACCTGAATGTCGGTCTGCCCTCATTGCACATGAACTCCTCAGACTTGACATCGACATAGCCGCTCTCAGTGAAGTCCGCCTGGCAGATGTAGGCAGCCTCCAAGAACGCGGCGCGGGCTACACACTCTACTGGTCTGGCAAGCCTTCGGATGAACGACGCCTATCTGGTGTAGGCTTCATGGTCAAGAGCTTCATTGCCTCCAAACTCGAAAACCTTCCGACAGGCCTCTCGGACCGAATCATGTCCATGCGACTCCCCCTTCAGAACAAGCGTCACATCACCCTCATCAGTGTCTATGCTCCAACCCTCCAGGCGGAACCAGCAGAAAAGGACAAGTTCTACACTGACCTGCGCAACCTCATCCAACGCACCCCTACAGCCGACAAGGTTGTCATCCTGGGCGACTTCAATGCTCGTGTCGGCAAAGACTCAGAAACCTGGCCAGGAATCCTGGGCAAGCATGGCGTCGGCAAGTGCAACGACAATGGGCGCCTCCTGTTGGAGCTCTGCGCAGAACAGCGGCTTGTCATTACAAACACCCTTTTTCAGCAGAGGGACAGCCTTAAGACCACCTGGATGCATCCCCGATCCAAACACTGGCACCTCCTGGACTACATCCTGGTGCGAGAAAGTGACAAACGAGATGTGCTGCACACCAGGGTCATGCCTAGCGCGGAATGCCACACTGACCACCGGCTGGTTCGCTGCAAGCTCAACCTTCACTTCAAACCAAAGCCCAGGAACAATAAAGCCCCCAGAAAGAGGTTCAATGTTGGAAACCTGCAGTCAGACGAAGCGAGAGGAAACTTCCAGGCAAACCTCAAAGCAAAGCTCGACGATGCAACCCACCTCACGGACCCGTCCCCTGAAACCCTCTGGGATCAGTTGAAGACTACCATACTGCAATCCACTGAAGAGGTACTGGGCTTCTCCTCCAGGAAAAACAAGGACTGGTTTGACGAAAACAGCCAGGAAATCCAGGAGCTGCTGGCAAAGAAGCGAGCTGCCCACCAGGCTCACCTTACAAAGCCGTCCTGTCCAGAGAAGAAACAAGCCTTCCGTCGCGCATGCAGCCATCTTCAGCGCAAACTCCGGGAGATCCAAAATGAGTGGTGGACTAGCCTCGCCAAACGAACCCAGCTCAGCGCGGACATTGGCGACTTCAGGGGTTTCTACGAGGCTCTAAAGGCTGTGTACGGCCCCTCACCCCAAGTCCAAAGCCCGCTGCGCAGCTCAGACGGCAAAGTCCTCCTCAGCGACAAGATCTCCATCCTCAACCGATGGTCAGAACACTTCCAATCTCTTTTCAGTGCCAACCGCTCAGTCCAAGATTCCGCCCTGCTCCAGCTCCCTCAACAGCCCCTAAGGCTAGAGCTGGATGAGGTTCCCACCCTGGATGAGACATATAAGGCAATCGAACAACTGAAAAGTGGCAAAGCAGCAGGTATGGATGGAATCCCCCCAGAAGTCTGGAAGGCTGGCGGCAAAACTCTGCATGCCAAACTGCATGAGTTTTTCAAGCTTTGTTGGGACCAAGGTAAACTGCCTCAGGATCTTCGTGATGCCACCATCATCACCCTGTACAAAAACAAAGGCGAGAAATCAGACTGCTCAAACTACAGGGGAATCACGTTGCTCTCCATTGCAGGCAAAATCTTCGCTAGGAATCTACTAAATAGAATAATACCTAGTGTCGCCGAGAATATTCTCCCAGAATCACAGTGCGGCTTTCGCGCAAACAGAGGAACTACTGACATGGTCTTTGCCCTCAGACAGCTCCAAGAAAAATGCAGAGAACAAAACAAAGGACTCTACATCACCTTTGTTGACCTCACCAAAGCCTTCGACACCGTGAGCAGGAAAGGGCTTTGGCAAATACTAGAGCGCATCGGATGTCCCCCAAAGTTCCTCAACATGATTATCCAACTGCACGAAAACCAACAAGGTCGGGTCAGATACAGCAATGAGCTCTCTGAACCCTTCTCCATTAACAATGGCGTGAAGCAAGGCTGTGTTCTGGCACCAACCCTCTTTTCAATCTTCTTCAGCATGATGCTGAACCAAGCCATGAAAGACCCCAACAATGAAGACGCTGTTTACATCCGGTACCGCACGGATGGCAGTCTCTTCAATCTGAGGCGCCTGCAAGCTCACACCAAGACACAAGAGAAACTTGTCCGTGAACTACTCTTTGCAGACGATGCCGCTTTAGTTGCCCATTCAGAGCCAGCTCTTCAGCGCTTGACGTCCTGCTTTGCGGAAACTGCCAAAATGTTTGGCCTGGAAGTCAGCCTGAAGAAAACTGAGGTCCTCCATCAGCCAGCTCCCCACCATGATCACCAGCCCCCCCACATCTCCATCGGGCATACAAAACTCAAAACGGTCAACCAGTTTACCTATCTCGGCTGCACCATTTCATCAGATGCAAGGATCGACAATGAGATAGACAACAGACTCGCCAAGGCAAATAGCGCCTTTGGAAGACTACACAAAAGAGTCTGGAAAAACAACCAACTGAAAAACTTCACAAAGATAAGCGTATACAGAGCCGTTGTCATACCCACACTCCTGTTCGGCTCCGAATCATTCGTCCTCTACCGGCACCACCTACGGCTCCTAGAACGCTTCCACCAGCGTTGTCTCCGCTCCATCCTCAACATCCATTGGAGCGCTTACATCCCTAACGTCGAAGTACTCGAGATGGCAGAGGTCGACAGCATCGAGTCCACGCTGCTGAAGATCCAGCTGCGCAGGATGGGTCACGTCTCCAGAATGGAGGACCATCGCCTTCCCAAGATCGTGTTATATGGCGAGCTCTCCACTGGCCACCGTGACAGAGGTGCACCAAAGAAAAGGTACAAGGACTGCCTAAAGAAATCTCTTGGTGCCTGCCACATTGACCACCGCCAGTGGGCTGATATCGCCTCAAACCGTGCATCTTGGCGCCTCACAGTTTGGCGGGCAGCAACCTCCTTTGAAGAAGACCGCAGAGCCTACCTCACTGACAAAAGGCAAAGGAGGAAAAACCCAACACCCAACCCCAACCAACCAATTTTCCCCTGCAACCGCTGCAATCGTGTCTGCCTGTCCCGCATCGGACTTGTCAGCCACAAACGAGCCTGCAGCTGACGTGGACTTTTTACCCCCTCCATAAATCTTCGTCCGCGAAGCCAAGCCAAAGAAGAAAAGAAGATATTACACCTCAAAAGTTAAATAAATGGGACCCAACAGTATCTGACAGATGTTTTCGCTGTAAAAAGGAAATGGGAACAACAATTCATGCAATATGGACATGTGAGAAAGTGAAAAAATTTTGGGAAGATCTAAACCAGATATTAAATAAAATCACAAAAAGCAGTATACCAAAAAACCCAGAGATCTTCCTCCTAAGTAACATAAAAAACAAAGAATTTGGACTTGATTTGGATGGTGCACAAAAAAAGATTTGTTAGGATAGCCCTAGCTGTAGCAAAAAAATGTATTATGTCAGCCTGGAAATTAGAAGATAACTTGAGAATAGAACAATGGTATATAGAAATGAATAAATGTATTCCATTAGAAAAAATAACATATAATTTAAGAAATAATATTACAATATTTGAACAAATATGGGAGCCATACATGAAACACAATAGAGAAAACCTACCGGGGACATCTACCACCTAAAATGACAGAAGGAGAAGGGAATGAAAAGAATTGACTCAGTGGAATTTCTTGTTTATTTTTATTGAGTGACAACATTGTTTGACGGGTTTAATGTATCTTAGATTCTGAACTTTAAATGAATGGGAGGGTAGGTAGGGAGGGTGGGATGAGAATGGGGGGAGAAAACGACACTGTATATATTTGAAAAGGAAAATGTATGTATCTTGATCAATGTGGTTTATAGTGTAAAAAGTAAAAAATTTTAAAAAATTTAAAAAAAAGAATCTGAGATACATAGATGAAATGGACAACCTGCGGTTTTTTTCCCAGGGCAGGAATAGGGGACAACTCCACAAAATGAAAGGAGAAAAGTTTAGGGACGGCATCATGGGTGCATTTATTTTTAATTTTTACACCATGTTGTGGGTGCCCGGAAATCCTTGCTAGACAGGGGTGGTGGTGGAGGCTGAAACGTTAGGGGCATTTAAGAGACTCTTAGACAGAAATATAAATGAAAGAAAAATAGTGAGTTACAAGGTATTAAAGCTTCAGTTTGTAGGAATATATAGGTGAGGAACTTGTTGTAGACTTCCACAGTGCTGATCAACACCGCAATGATCAGGATTGTCTTCCGTGACGGCATTCTCCTGTTAGGGGTGGGATGGTGGGGAAAATGCAAGACTCGCTCACATTCGATTAGTTGACTTGTATGAACACATGAGATGGTACATTCATTCAGTATCGCGACCCTTCGCATGTCCCCAGGCCCATGCGGTATCATCTCCCCTATTTTAGGTGGACATTGTGGCTACTGCACCTACACATTTTCTCATTTCTTGGAGTGCTGAACCTCAACCTCTGACTTCCCAAAGTCAGAGGGCGCCAGTTGTCATGAGAGTGGGAAACCCCCCCCCCCCCAACTTCCCCGGCCAATTGCAATCAAATTCATATGGTCAACTGCTTTCTGCAACACACTGAGCCACCCCTATAGTGCATTGGTGAGGGCTGTGTGCATATTTCCCTTTTAGCAGGCCATTAATTGTCTCATTCAGACTGGATGCCTGTGGGTGATAGGGAATATGCAGTAGCCACAAGATGCCAGTCTCTGCCACCCAGTTCTGTATTTTGGCCCGAGTGAAGTTTGAGTCCTGGTCAGATTGTACCTTCCACAGTACTGATGCTGTAATCCTTTAATGGTGCTATCCTGGTTGGCCCACTGATGTGGCAGCACCACCAGGACACACGAATAGGTATAGACCATTGTGAGGGGAGGAGCAGCCGCAGTGTGATGGTCTCTGCAGCTAAGTAGCACGCAAGCAACTGCCGCTCAAACAGGGCATAGTGAGAGGAAGCTTCAGGGAGGAACTTTGTCCAGAATCTGTGTGGGACTCTGTGATCTTGCATCATCTGCCAGAGGTTCCACTCGGCAATTGCTTTCGTGGTAGAGACCTGCAATTCAAAGGACACCCCAGTCTGGCATGGGGCCAGCGGCAGTGCTTGTTTACCAGCTTGTTTTACCATTTCAAAGGCTGTTTTTTGCTTGGGTCCCCATTGGAATGTTGTTTTCTCTCTCGAAACACCGTAGGGTGGAAAAGCAGCATAGTTAGATGGGGAATGTGCTGGAGTCAGAAACAAAAAAAAGCCCACATACTGCTGGGTTTCGACCTTATTTGTGGCCACTGAAGCATTGACGATCTTATTTTTTGCAGCCGCAGGAATTTCTCTCTGGTTGGAATCTCACTAGATGCCTCGGAAGAGGATTATTTAACTGGGGCGCTGCATTTTTTCAATGTTAACGGCCTTTGCTCGTGCATACAAGGAAGAAATTAGTATGTCAAGGGCATTCTAAGGTAAACACAAATTGACCCTAGGAATTGGAAATGAAGGAAGTTGGAAAAAAAGCACTGGTCAAATTGATAAAGGCATAGCAATGCTTGATCTCCCGTCTCCCATTGTCCTCCACCAGGATGACCACATCAGCGACTGACAGTGAGGGGAGTGGCAACCTTGTTTACCTGCCTGTAATCAATGGTCATGTGCCACGTGCAATTCTTCTTGCGTACGGGCCAGATCGGGCTGTTGAATAGGGAGGCAGCAAGTCGGATGACTCTCTCCTGCAATAATCCATCAATTGTTTGTGATTTTTTGGTGCCCCCAGACACCCAGTATTGTCTGGTGCTGACTACCTTGGAGAGGGGGTGGGAGATGATTATGCACTCCCATTTGGCTGCTCCAACTACTATGGTCATGCAGGCAACCCCAAAAGTGAATCTCCTCCTGTTGGTACACAAGGACTGCCCCTTGAGCACATTCATTCCAAGATACACTCAACGGCCTGACAGGTCGGTGTGGTTCAATGCCTATGGATAGGCAGAGGGTGAGGTCTTTGGTGGGAACAGTGGACCCTCCTACCCTCTACAGAGACCTACTGTCCTCTCCAAACTGCAGGATTATTGGGGATAATACTGTGTTCAGCCCCAACATCTACTCAGGCCATCCAACAATAGTGTGTTCCTGTTGGCCCAATGTACGGCCGGGAAACATGGCCTTGGGTTGCCTGGACAGGACAGAATCGCTGAGTAAATCTTCAGGGCCTCTATTCTGTGGGGGGGGTGGGGGTGGAGGTTGGCCACCCTGCAGGCGATGTTTCCTCTTGCTAGATATGGGCAATTTCCTTGCACAGCAGGGTTGTTAGCTTTCCCCGAAGGGAGTCGGGGCCACTGTGGGTGGAGTAGGAGCTAAGGGGGGATTGCGCTGAGCCATGGGTGGGGACTTCTAAACTCCTCCCTTCAATGCTCCTTCCAGAGAGCATACATAGCAGAGATGTGAATCCCATTAATGCGAGCGCGTTCCACACTGGCACACACCAATACCTTGTAAAATTCTTTGCGAGTAAACTGGGGGTGTCACTTTACCAACCCTTGCCTCGGTCTTGCGGAATTTACCGGGTGCCTCCCACTCCATGTATTCAAGCCTTTCTAGAAGTCTGATGACTTTCCAGACAGTCTTTCCAGTTGCCGGTCCCATGAGGGCCAGGACCACTGCTTTTAGATCAGGGTATGCTGTGGTAACTGTGGTAAGAGTACTCTGCTGAGGCATCATGTCACCCTTGTGTTCTCGGGGAAATGGCGATCACGGACTCCCCCAATGATCCCGGTAATTAATGTCCATTCTTTGATGACCATTATCCCTTCACTAATAGTGTTCTACTGTGGCCATTGTTTAGATTCCATTCTAGGAGAGTGGCGTATTGGGCTCGCCATATGGCCCACCCTATCCCATATGGAGGTGCCACCACTGACCCCTTCAGACAGTGCCTGCAGGTTATTATTGGTGATTGGATAGGCCAGTGGATCTCAACCTTTTTCTTTCCACTCACGTACCACTTAAAGTATTTCCTATGTCATAGGTGATATGTGAATAGGAAGGGATTGCTTATGGTGGTACATGAGTGGAAAGACAAGGATTGAGAACCACTGAGATAAGCTATCCAGGGTGCTCGCTTCCTGGTAAGAGAGACCACATTGGGAGCATCCTCATCCCAGAGTCAGAGCAGCCACACAGCCAGGTGTTTGCCCGGCCACTAGTGATATTAATCCTCTAGCCCAGTTATCTCTTTAGCTGAATTGTCATGTCTCCTTGGTCTCACAGCAGCCACAGATATGTCCCCATGAGGTCCCCGGAATCTCTGATGCTTCCCCATTCTGTAGCATTGGCGGAGTGCCATTGTGGTAGGTTTGGGACTGTGTGGTCACCAGCTTTGCCTGCAGGTGTATATGTGCCAGTCTCCTCTCTCTCACCACAGTCCATCTATATGTCCCCATCCCTGACCACGTGTCAAACCCGTCCCCTCACTGGCCCAGATCTTAACTGGATCAAGCTGTCAGTTGGACTGGCAAACTGTGTGCATCTGTTGCATTTTAATCACTTTCATCTCAAGATCTGTGGCTCAGGCTTGGGAAGCCCACGTTGACTCCTGCAGTGCAGAACAGCATTACTAGAGTGTCTCTGTCTCTTTTTTGGGGGGGCGCTCTCTTGATCTTTCTATGGTCTCACATTGGTGTCTCAGGAGAGAAGCTAGCCAAAGGTCACCCATCTGTCTCCCCGTAGTCTTTGGGAACCCTGACTTCTTGAGGAGGGATACTACATGGTGTCCCATTTTCTCACCATATGGCTCCAGGTGTTTGGATCGGTCTACTGATTTGCCATGATCCACCAGCATGTTAGCCAAGCTCCCAAGCCCTGCACCATAGTTGGTCCACCTGGGGATCCTCTCACTGCCTTCACTGGCTTTCCTTCCCCAATTCCAAAATATCTCCTCTGTATCCGTGTTCAGTCATGACTCCAAGAACCCTGCTTAAGGCATCAAATATTATGAGAAAAACAACTTTGACAAGTCCCTTTATTGATCTTTATTGAGACACATAGGTAAATTGCAACATGGATAAAACACACACGCCCACTCAAATACAATCGCAGTGGATAGAACAACTATCTGATACTTGCAACCACTCATGGAGAAATAGATTTGCAATCAAGGAATAAAATACAATACCCGTCATCCTTTGACATAGTCCAGGCATGGCTCTGAACTAAACTAGTCTAGGATCAGTAATTTCTATGTATCCAATATAACAGATCCCAAACCTTTGCCCGCACACACCTTACCAATGACTCTCCAGCATCCCCCCATGGTTCGCAACATGGAGTAGAACTGGGGTTCGTCCCGAGGCAGATGGACCACATGTGTTGGGCATTATAGTGCAATCAACTGGAGAGTCTGGTCCAGGTGTGGGTTAGGTGATTGCAGGGGCCATTGGACAGGAGTGTACTAATCTGTGGGCAGGCCCTGACCTTGATTGGCAGGTGGGATGACTTCTGACTAGTCTCACATAGCATGCATGATCCTCCATATTACACAACCCTCTTGAATCCATGCTACATCTGCCTGATGAAAACATTTCTATTCAGGTGATGTGCTATTTCTTCTTTAATGACAACTTCAAGCATTTTCCTGAACACCGACATTAAGCAAACGGAACTATAGTTGCCTTTCTTGTACATTTTTGTAATATTAGAATAACATTTGGTGCTTTCCCATCTGCCATGTCCTGTCCAGAGAATTTTTGTAAATTAGCACTATTATTTCTGCTATAACTTCTGTCATTTCTTTTATTACCCTTGGATGCATTCCATCAGCACCAAGGGACTTATCTACCATCAGGCCTTAGTTTGTTCGGCAATAAAGTCTTTAGTGATATCAACTGCATTGAAGTCCTCATCTCCCATGACATTCATAACATCACTCTTTGACAAATTAGACGTGTCCTCCACTTTAAGACTGTCCTGAAGTAACCATTTTGGCATTTCCCATTATTTATTGCCCCTTCTTGTCTTCCAAGGGACTTACATTCATTTTAGCCACATTTTTTCCACTTTATATAATTATAAAAACTTTTAGCATCTGGTTGTCTATTTTGGCTAGTTTATTTTCATAATATATCGTCCTCCTCTTTATTGCTTTCTCCTTGTGACTGCATGGGTTTTCTCTAGGTGCTGCTGTTTCTTCCCATATCCCAAATTGTCTGGGTTAGCGGATGAGAGGAGCAAATGTGTCAGGAAATCTCAGCCAGCTGTAGGATAACAGGGACAGAACAGTTGCTGATTTCAACTTCCCTCATTGATTGTGATTCTCATAGTCTAAAGGATTTTTTTTTTCAAACAATATGTCAATAGAGACAAAATGGCATTGGACCTCCTCTTGAGAAACATGGCAGGACAAGTTACTGAGGTGTCTGTAGAGGAGTACTCTCGGTCCAGTGATCATCACTCTTAGTTTTAAAATATTCATGGGAAAAGACAGAACTGTTCCACATGTGAAAGTTCTCACTTTTATTAAGGCTAATTTTGATGTCCTGAGGAGACAGGAGCTTGCAAAGATTGATTGGGATAGGCTACTTTCAACCAAAAGGGGAACTTTGCACATGGTGGGAGATTTAAGAGACTGGGAAAGTTCAGAGAAAGCATATTCCTATGAGAATGGAGAGTAAGAATGAGGTACGCTGGATGACCAGAAATATTTAGGCTCTGTTAAAGTAAAAGGAGATGCGTATCTGTTAGGGAAGGTTGAAATCAAACAAGTCTATTTTGCAGAAGAAGATAGCGGAACTCACAAGAGGGAAATATGGAGGGGGTATAATGTGCCTTTGGCATTAAGGGTCATGGAGAATCCCAACTTTAAGAGAGCAAGCATGTCTTTTTCATCTTAACATCTATCTAATTCTCATTTGATTATTGCATTTACGATAGGTAATCATCATCTGCTAATAGGAGCATCATGGCCCAAGATCCAAGAACTGCAGTGAATGCAGGCAAGTTCACATTTTAATTAAATTATTTATTATCTCATGGACAGGGTTATAGTGAAACCTTAGCTTTGCATGCCGTACAGCGGCTCACAGAAAAGTACCATGCTGTGATGCCATTTCCGATGAACAAAAAATGTTCAGAGAACACGACAATAAAATTAATCATGTCAATGGTACAAAATAACTTAAATGTTTCAGTTAAGTCAAATTTGAAATTTAAATGAAAAATAACAGCAGCTTCCTGATGTAAATGTGGCATGGCCATCAGTCCAGTCATGGTCCAGTACTGTCCTGACTCCCTCTCTCCTTGTCTTTTGGCCTTTTTCTCAGCCGCCTATACCACCATACTCACTTCTCTCCTTGTCAGCAACTAATGCTGCTTACCCCTCAGTACAATCAGAGTGTTCCAATGGATGGTTGAGGATGAGTATCTGGATATGGATTTTGGTGAGCACTGTAGAGTCATGGAGAGAATCCAAGGAAAGCATCTGGTCTGGATGGAGTACTCAGCCAAGTATTAAAAATCTGTGCTGACCAACTTGCCAATGTATTCACAGATATCTTCAACATCTCACTCTGGCAAGGCATGATACTCGCCTGTTTCAATGTGCAAAAGGAGAGTGTGATAACCTGCCTAAATGACTATCGACCAATGGGTCTCACATCAACAGTGATAAAGTGTTTTGAAAACCTGGTGTTGAAGCATATCAGCTCTTGTCTGAGTGACAACATGGATCCGATCCAATTCACCTATCGTAGCAACAGGTCTATGATGGATGCCATTTCATTGGCTTTATATAAAGACCTGGAACACCTGGACAGCAAAGGAGCATACATCAGGATTCTCTTTATCGACTAATTTGAATTTAACACCATCATCCCCTCAAAAGTGATCAGCAAAATGCAATACTGGGACTTAACACCCCCTGTGCAATTGGATCCTGGATTTCTTCACTTCCAGGCTACAATCAGTGAGAATTGGTAAGAACTTCTCCTCTACAATCTCTATCAGTGCCGGAGCACCTCAGGGTTGTGTTCTTAACCCCCTACTCAATTCACTCTATACCTCCAACTGTGTGGCTCAGTACAACAGCAACACCATCTGCAAGTTTGCTGACAACACAACGGTAGTGCGTTGTATAAAAGGGGTGATGAGTCACCATATAGAAGAGAGATTGAAAATTTGGTTGAATGGTGCACCAACGACAAGTTACCAAAACCAAGGAGCTGATTGTTGACTTCAGGAAGGGAAACCCAGAGGTATTCAATCCAGTGATTGGGTAATCAGAGAAGGAGAGCAAATTGAAGTTCATGAGAGTCACTTATTTCAGACGATCTTTCCTGGACCTGACACACAAATGGCTTTGTTAAGAACGCACATTAGCCCCTCTACTTCCTTAGAAGTTTGCAGAGGTTTGGTATGATATTGAAAAACCTAGCAAATTTCAACAGATATATAGTGGAAAGTGTGCTGACCAGCTGGCTGCATCATGGTCTGGTATGGCGACACCAAATACCCCCGAGAGAAAAGCCCTCCAAAAGGTAGTGGACACAGCCAGTACATCACAGGCAAAACCCTCCTCATCTTCAGGGAATGCTGCCGTTTGAGAATGGCCGCGATCTTCAAGGATCTACACCACCCAGTTCATGCTCTATTCTGGCTGCTGCCATCAGGTAAGAAGTATAGGTGACACAAGGCTCGCACCACCAAGTTCAGGTACAGCTGTTACCCCTCCACCATCAAACTCCTCAACAACAAACTCAACCAGGAACTCGTTTAAGGATTCTGACATTAGCACTTTGTTGTTATTTTTCTCTCTGTATTGCTGTTGGTTCACATTTCTTTGTTTGTTCACTGAGTACATTGAGTTAGTTCTTTTTTGCATTGCCAACAAATGGTTACTCTGCCTCACCCACAGGAAAAAGAATCTCAGGATTAAATGTGATGTCATGAATGTACTCTGACAGTAAATCTGAATCCGTATTCATGAAGTTGTACTCATAACGTCATACTCACAGAATGTGAACCCAGGGAGTTCATGCCCTTGTAATTGTAGCCAGTGGAGAGCAAGCCCAAAGAATGCGAGCTATTGAAGTCGTAGCCGAGGGAGTGTGATTAAATGCATCCAGAGCCCCTGGAGTGCGTCCCTCCCCACCCCTGGAGTGCGTCCCTCCCCACCCCTAGAGTGCGTCCCTCCCCACCCCTAGAGTGCGTCCCTCCCCACCCCTAGAGTGTAACCCTTCCCACCCTTGGAGTACGAGCTAATGCAGTCATAGCCCAGGAAATGTGAGTCCAGTGTGTGTGAGCCTCTCCGGTCATAGCCCGTGGAGCGAGAGCCCTTGGAGTGTGAGCTAATGCTGTTGTATCCCGTCGAGTTCGAGCCTACGGAGTTTGAGCCCGCGGAGTACGAGCTAATGCAATTATAACACGGAGTATGGGCCCACGGAGTGTGAGCCCATGGGGTCTTTGCCAATGCAGTTGTACCCCATGGAGAGCGAACCCTTGGAGTCGCAACCCTTGGAGTGTGAGTCCAGAGAGTACAAGCCGAGGGAGAGCAAGTTACATAGCCAATGAGATGAAACATCGGCACCTGGACAAAAGTTCCCCCTTTTGGTGCCTTTTCAATTTTTCTCCTACCCTTAAAACAGTCCTCTCTAGTTTTAGACTCTCTACCAAGAGAAAAATATTCTTCCTCATCCCACTGACCCATACCATGACCATTCCCCTTCAATCCATGCATCTGTCTAAATTCTTCTAAATTGAGCCTGCATTCACTACTTCAGCTGGCAGCTCATTCGACACTCCCACCACACTGTGTGAAGAATTTCCCCTTAATGTTCCCTCTAAAACAGTGCTTTTCAAACTCTCCCCCTAAACTCACATTCCACCTTAAGTAATCCCTATGCCATAAGTGCTCTGTGATTAGTAAGGAATTGCTTAAAGTGGTATGTGAGAGGGGGAATAAAGGTTGAGAATCACCGCTTGAGAAAAATTGTCATGGGCCCATTTCCTTTGGAGTTATGAAACCATGCACATAACTGGTCAATTAAGTATGATTAAAATAGTGGGTTTTGAAACTTTCCACTCGCATACCACCTTAAGTAATCCCTTACTGATCACAGGAATTTCTGAAGATGGAATGTGATCTTAGGGGGAAGTTTGAAAACCACTGCTCCTAACCATTTCCTTTTCACCCTTAACCCATGTCCTCTGGGTTGTACCCTCAGTGGAAAAAGCCGACCTATATTTACTACGTCTGGAACCCTGATCATTTTAAATACCTCTGTAAAATCTCTCTTCATTCTTCTATGCTCCAGGGAATAAAGTCCTAACCTGTTTACCTTTCCCTGTACCTCAGTTCCTGATCCATGCCCTCTTTCAATCTTATTGATATATTTCCTGTAGTTCGGTGACCAAAACTGCACACAATACTCCAAATTTGGCCTCATCAATGTCTTGTACAATTTTATCATAAGATCCCAACTCATATGCTCAAGACTTTGATTTATGAAGGCCAATATGCCAAAAGATCTCTTTACCACCCTATCTACTTGTGATGCTACTTTCAGGGAATTATGATCTGTATTCCAGGATCCCTTTGTTCCACTGTACACCTCAGTACACTACCATTCACTGTGTATGTCCTTTCTTGCTTTGTCCTTCCAAACACGTCATATCTGTCTGCATTAAATTCCATCTGTCATTTTTCACCCCATTCTTCCAGCTGGTCCAGAGCCCTCTGCAAGTTTTGAAAGCCTTTGCATCATCTGCAAACTTAGCACATTGTCAACTATATCAATGATCTGGATGATAAACAACAATGGTCCCAGCACCAATCCCTGAGGCACTCCACTTGTCATAGCCTTCAGTGTGAGAAGCAATCATCCATTATTCTCCTGTGTAGCCAATGTCAAATCCAATTCACTACCATCCCATGAATACCAGCATCTGAACCTTTCTGACTAATCTCCCATGTGGGACCTTGTTAAAGGCCTAACTAAAGTCAACATCCACAACCTTTCTTTCATCAACTTTCCCGTAAACCTCAACACTCCATCAGATTGGATAAACACTACCTACCACACACGAAGCCATGATGACTATCCTTAAACAGTCCTTGGCTGTCCAAATACTTGTCTACACAATCCCTAAGAACATCTTCCAATAACTTGCATACTACAGGTGCTTAATCTTTTATCCAAAATTCTTGGGACCAGACACTTTTTGGAATTTGGAGTTTTTCAGATAATAGAATAATCTGAATAATCAGTGGTACTTTTAAGTATTTGCACTGCTGGACGTCAGGGGCGGTTGTGGCGGCGCTGGGCATTGGGGGCACTGGACGTTGGCAGTGGTTGCGACGGAGCTGGACGTTGGAGGCAGTTGTGAAAATGTTCGGTTTTCAGAGGTTTTCGGTTTACAGAATTTCAGATGAGAGAATTCGTACCTGTTCTGACATCAGGCTCACAGGTCTTTAGTTTCCAGGGTTACTTCTGGAGCCTTTTTTTTAAACAATGGAACATGAGCTACCCTTCAATCCTCCAGCACCTCATCCATGGCTAAGGACACTAACTTTTTCTGCCAGATCCGCAATTTCTACACTAGCCTCCCTCAAGGTCCAAGGAAATATATTGTCAGGCCCTGGGAATTTATTTACCCTTAATAGCTTTAAGACTACAAGCACCTCTTCCTCTCTAATCTCTATTGGTTTCATGGCCTCACTGCTTGATTTCCTTATTTCCCACAACTCCGTACCACAGTAAATACCTCTTCCATCTCTACTGTTTCCATACTTAGCCGACCACTCTGATTTTCGAGGGGATTAATTTTGTCCCTTACTATCCTTTTGCTCTTAATACCTGTAGAAATCCTTAGGCTTTTCTTTACATTATCTGACAAAGGAACTTCGTGTTTTCTTTTGGCCTTCCAGATTTCTTTCTTTAGTTTTTTTTTTCTTGTATTTTTTATACTCCTCGAGTACCTCATTTGCTCTGTGTTGCCTATACCTGCTATACACCTCTTTCTTCTTCCGAACTATATCCCCAATATCCCTCGAAAACCAAGTTTACTGTGCCTTTAATCTTAACAGGAACATGCAAACTCTGCTCTCAAAATGTCATCTTTGAAGGTCTTCCTCCAACCAAGCACATCCTTTCTCGAAAACAACTCATCCCAATCTGCACATTATGGATCCTATCTCATTTCAAAAAAGCTTCCCTTTCTCTAATTTAGAATCTCAACCTGAGGCCTAGACCTAACCTTCTCCAAAATGATCACTGGACCCAAAATATTTCCCTACACATACTTCTGTCACCTGTCTCATTCCCTAATGGGAGATCTAGTATTGCACTCAATGATTCATAGTGTACTATGATTGTATATATCTTTGGAGATAAAGAAAGATCGAGATCAAGGCATGTATATTGACTATGATGTTGAACAAGAAAGTTTACATAGCATGGGATCAGGTGCAGTTTACAGACATTCTAGAGAAACCCAACAGTTATGCAGCACCATAGAAATTAAAGGGTATACAATGTTTTGGGCCTAGATTATTCATCAGGTATGAGCAAAAGCAGCCAGCTGCCTGAATAAATAGGTGCAGGAGAAGAGGCAGGGGGAATAACAGAGCAGGAGCAGAGGGGTAATCATTTTGTTCAAGAGTGTGTGAAAGGATCTAACATATCTGGAATAGAAAGGGTAGGAGCATTTTGCAGGCTCGGATCTATGTAGGAGACAGGATGAAAGACAGCGCAAGCCCATTATGAGGTGATGAACAGTTTTTTTTTCTGCTTCTAAATCAAAACATTAAATTGGTGGTGAAGGGAGACAGAAGAGCATCTGGCCATATTACTTGGCTTCATTAATGAACTCAAGAACCTTGAGGGATGTCATAGGAAATTAGCGCTGTCTGTTTCTATTTTCAAATCTGGTTTTAATACAGGTACACAATCCTTTATCCAGGTTTCTAAAATCCGGAAAGCTCCAAAATCCGGCAAGTGGGGAGAGAGACGGCAGCGTAAGTTGGGCAGGAGGTGTGGGGGGGGGGGGGGGGACTGGCAGCGTGAGTCGTGGGGGGGGAAACGGCAGTGCGACTAGAAGGGGTGGGGGTGGATACGGCAGTACAATTTGGTGGGCTAAAATCTGGCTTTCCGAAATCCGGAAAAATCCGAAATTCGGAACACACTGTTCCCCCAAGGGTTCCGGAGAAAGGATTGCGTACCTGTATTTGCAATATCTATATGGGTCAAATAAAACCTGTGTACCGAAGGAGGATCAACTCGTGTCATTTTTTAATGTTAAACGTGCTATTCATCTAATTGAATCCATGCTGCCTCATTCGTTTCCCCTGCAATTTTTTCTCCTATCCACATCAAATCTCCTTTTGAAATAATTGAACATTTCTTCTTCATTCACCTTCATAACCACAGTTCCACCTCAATTCCACTTCTCCAACTGCATTTTGCATACTATTGTATGTCTGTCTGCCTATTATTTCACCCCAATCAAAACTCCACTCAATCTCTTTTCCTTCAAGGCGCATTTTCCAATTTTCTTCCAATCTAAACCTGTAACCAAACTTCCTCTCACTGGACCCACAGCATCAATGAAAATTAGTTTTTGGTTTGTTGTGGCATGGTTTGTGAACTGTAATTTCAAGTCAAATAAATAAACATAAGGGATGGCATGAAAAGCTAAACAAGAAAGGATTAGTTGCAGAAGGCATGAATTTGACATGCAATTTAATTTGTTGAGACATGCAATGATGAAATGCCAAATGATTTTTCAGAAGACATTTGATGTAATTTATAAGAGGCTTCAGCAGTTTGGTAAATGCAAACCCTGGAATAATGATTGTTAATGTTTCACTTTTTTCCCTTAGATCTGACCTTTAAGTTCACTAAACTTTTGGAAAATTGCAAAGAACATCATCTGTTCAAATTAACGCAATTCTACCGGGACCGATTAGAAAAGGCAATTGAGGAAGAGGTGAAATCAATCAGCTCTGTGTTGAAAGAGAAGCAGCATTTCAGTGAAAAAGACCACTTGGTGAGTGGCACAAAAATCTAATGAATTTCATTTCTCCCATATTCACAAAACTGAAAGTGCATTAACTATGAGAACACAAAGGTTTGTTGAAGGGAAACAGAGCAAAGATAAAGTGATAAATTTGAAAACTATTCTCAGATGTTTCTGTACAGCAAATAGGTATGATTTGACTTCCTGCAACGACAAAATTGCACCTCCTTTCTTGGCTAAATTTAAGGAATTTGGAGGTGACAATGATCTGCAAAGAAAATGAGAAGCATTTTGAGCAAAAATATAAGACTCCTTCCTATTCATTCAAGATTCCTTTATTGTTATGTAATTGACTTTAGTGTGCTGTCAGGTAGACTGATTCACGACCAGCCAAAATTGGCGGGCACCTCTTCGTCAGAGAAAGAGAAGCAAAAGAGGCTTTTCCCACCCCCCCGAAACTGAGTGTCTGTGAATTGTCCCCATGCATCCTCCATAGCCCCATAAACTTCAGTCTGAACCACCAGCAACCCGAGCTCCAGATCCAAACCTCCAACATGACTAGGAAATTTTCAGCGCTCTCAGCACCCTCTCACATCCCAGTTCCAATACCTGGTACCCCTTCAACCAGCCATGAGCAATTCGCAGCCTTCTGTGAATCCTTTGACCACAGCTTCCACCAGTCCGCAGCCTCCATGGGTTCCTCACCTTGAGTCAGCAACAGCCCCGCCACCTGTGTGTCCTCAGCTGCAGAGAGAGCCCCCTCACTGGTCCGGCGCCATGGTCACCGTGCCATGGGTCATCTCCTCTGCTTCTCAAGTGGGGTGTTCTTCCACTTTCTGGTGCCCTATGCAGTCCTCTGCTTACCTGGAGTATGGAACCTGTCGTGACAGCTGCCGATCATAGGTGTGCGCCATCTTGCGTCTAGACCCCGCGATGGCAGGATTTTAAATAATATCACCATTGGTTCCTTTAACAGGCTGTTTAAAACCTGTATAGAGTTGACGGCAGTCAGACTGGGCAGTTCAACCCTGCGGCGATTCTCTGCAGAGCCGCACCAGCAGCAATGCTGCCGTTACATCATTGCCTTTATAGTACCTCCGCCAGCAAAGACATTTCAAATGGCGTTTCATAGAGATATAGCACAGAAAAGTCATCCATCGACCAACTAGTTACATTAATCTGACATAAATCCCATATTTTCCTCCCATGCTCAGCAATATTCTTTTCTCGCCCTCCCAAAGTCTACTGCTCACCTTTGTGAGGGGCAATTTAGAGCAGCAAATCAGTCATCCAATCTGCATATTCTCGGGATACCCAGACAAACCACATACAGACTCATGGAGAACCTGCAAATGTCAGACAGCTGGTCCCTGGCTCTATGAGGCAGCTCTACTTACTGAGCCACTGCAGGTGGCCTAAAGAGGGACATTTATCCAAAAGCCACACAGAATTAAAAAGCTTCATCACATGGGAGCTTCTTGAGATAGAAGCAACTGCCTATCTTGGCACTTTTATTTGGAAAAATGGATTACAACTTCAATTACGCATGTGCAGTTAAATCAATGCATCACCAAACTTTTACAAGCTGCTTCTCTGCAACTAATATGACACCACAATGGTGTTTGTTTGAAATTTGTCATTAAATCCTAACTGCATTTATTTTAATTTTTATACTGAAGAAGGATGAAAAAAAATCATTGATTAGTTTAAAAGTGATTAAATAAAGCAGTTAATGTCACTTTTTAACGTCTGAGGAGTCTCATTCCCTCACCCCACAACTACTTCTCCCAAGCTACATGCACTATTTCTGAATTGCTCTAAGTTTAAGTTTATTGTCCCTTTATACCAAGGGAAGTGCAGTGTGAGCAGAGTAATTACACATCCCAGACTAGTACAGCAAGAAATCACAATGTGGGGCAGTAGAGTGACAGGTATCAGTTGTTACAGAGCAAAGGTTAATTAATTTCATTGTTTTGGAGGTCGTTCAAGAGTCTAATAACAGCAGGAAAGAAACTCTCCTTCAACTTTTTGGTGTGTGATATCACACTTGTGAATCTCCCTTCCAATAGAAGGTGGAGAGTATATGATGGATGCAATGAGACTTGGTATGTTCATTGCTTCTCTGAAGCAGCAGAAAGAATAGATGAAGTCATTGAAGGGGCAGGAGTTGTATGTTGGACTGAATTGAGTTCACAACCTTCTACGGATTCCTGTGATCTTTGGCAAAGCATTTCTTGTTCAATGTGGTGATGCACCCTGATAGAATAAATTCAATGGTGCAAATGTAGAAATTTGAGGAAGGCAGGTGACTTGCCAAATTTTCTCAGGCTTTTCAAGAATTAGAGGTGCTGGTGCATCAATATTTGTGGACCAGCATAGTTCACTGGAGATATTTACTCCTGGGTGCTCAGTGTCTTTCAATGCAGACTGGAGAGTGATCTGCACCATCTTCTGGAAGTTTTTTACTTCCTAGCTCCAAGTCACTAGTCTCTCTATCACCCTTATATATTCCAACTTATTATTGTTAGAGATCTCCAATTAGCTGTTCATAAATTTATCAGACTAGCATTTTGGCACTGCATCACAAATACAGCTTATGTCTGATCCTAATCAGACCACCTGCGGTTGAAGCACTTGTATATGCCCTCCTTTAATACTTTGTTTATGCCCATCATAAACTTATAATTGATGTCATGCTATCCAAACATCAATCAAATCACCATCTTTCCATTATTGCAACACCTAGATCCAACTCCCATCTCTCTCGATCTCTGTAAACCTAGTTTCCCACTTTCATTTTGGAGAGTGTAGTACATCTTGGTTATACATTTAAGTGTATTCCCCTGCCAAATCATTCATTCAACTGCACTAATTTCAATTCATTCCACTTCACTAATTACAATTCATTCCACTTCACTAATTTCAAGTGGGGCCTTTCTCTTAGGAACGACCTTAGCTGGAGAAAACAAAAGAAAGTCCCATTAGCTGCTCCATATTTATTTCGTAATTGTTCAAAAGACATGAGAGATCCCACCACATAACAATCATCAATATATCTTAATCCTTTTATCATACAATGAATTCAATATTTTGTTACCCAGATTCATAGGTAGTAATAGTTTTACTCAAGGGTGTTCTTAATGAGACACCTGCTTTTTTTTCCCCAGTATACTCATTTATTTTGTGCCATATTCTAATCCTATGTATTATTTTAGGGTTATCTGTCTTTTATGTTAATAAATAAAATCCTTCGCTGTTTCTTATTGAATTCAATCCCATTTGGATCCAAGAAAGGGGACTGTCTTTTGTAAAAAGGAATGAAAGAAAATCTTTCTTGTGCTGATAAATAGTATTTCTTAAAGTCCAGATGTCCTTCCACATTGTTAACTTTTCCAATGAAATTCTCGGCACTTTGTTATTCCATAGGAATTGTCTTATGTAATTATTCAATAATTTAACTAATTTTTTTGGTCGGGCACTAGGCAACAATTGAAAAGATGCTGTAATCTTGGCAGAATACCATTTATTCTTCCCACTAATCAACAGGTCTTTTCATTTCTGTAAATTTTTCTCTTTTTCTAAGAGTATAATTAAATTTATATAAGTTCCATAAATTATTATCTGTCATTATTCCTAAATATTTGATTCCATCTATCTTCAATGTAATCCTATTTATTTCTTTTTGATTATATATTTTAGATAACTCCTCTTTAACTGCCAAGATAAAACTTTTGCACCCATTCTCCTAATTCATAATATTTTTGGTTTTTAAATATAGTTTTTTTCCATTCTATGTTTTATAATGTGTCATATTTCAATTTTTATTCTCTAATAATCTATATTTTTCTTGTAACCCTGTTCTCTGAGAATCTTTTTCCAATTTTGTATGTCTTTCTCTAGACCATCCAGCTTCTTTCTTAAGATTTTTTTTGTATAACAAATAATTTGTCCTCTTAGGCTTTAAGCCTATCCAATATTAAAAAGCAATTATCAGTAGAAAGGAGATTAGAGTTACAAAATGGTTCTATCTGTCTCTTAATAAACTTACAAAAGTCCTTACTCTTCAACAGTGTGGTATTGAGACGCCATCTAAACACACTCTACTTTTTAACTGCGCAGACATTAAAAACAAATCAATCCTTGTATGTGAATCATGTATCCTTGAGTAGAACAAATAGTCTCTTTCTAAGGGATTAAGCTGCCTCTATATATGAATCAAATTTAAATCCTTCATAAACGATCGTGTCATTTTTGCATCTTTTGCCCTTGTCACTGTTCTGGCCGATTTATCCAATATTGGATCTAGACAGAAATTGAAGTCTCCTCCAACCAGTATATTTTGTCTTCCATCTGCTGTTTTTAAAAAGATATTCTTCATAAAGGCTTCATCATCATAATTTGGTGCATTAGATGTCCGTAAATGTCCATGATTCTGCATAAATTTTACAATATGTCATACAAATCTTCTGGCTTGGTCAGTCAGTGTATCTTCTATTATTATTGGTATTTATTTTTAATTAGGAATGCTACTTTTTTTGCTTTTGAGCCAAATGTAGACGATGTTACTTGTCCCACCCATCCTTTTTTTAATTTAGCATGTTCCAATTTAATAAGAGGTGTTTCTTATAGAAAGACTATATCTGTCTTTAATTTTATATGTATGCCGAAATCCACCTCCTTTTCACTATTCCATTTATCCTATTAACATTAAGACTAATACATTTTAACATTCTATCCATATTGATTTTTTAAACAAATATTGTTGAACAATAAAAGTCTTTTTGATTGTTTAAATAATAGTGATCTTTCCCCTTTAAAAAAAACATAGTGTCCCTGCCCTGACTGTGACGTAAACAGGAAACCCCGAAAGCCATGAAAAAAGCCCAAGGAATCTCTCAAGGATGAAGAACTCCATCTTTTATATATACTCCTCTCTGGGCACCATTCTCCCCCTTGGACCAAGTCTTCACTTTGCTACTACTTTTCCCAATTTTCTGAACTCTCTGTAAACATTTCAATAAAATTTTCTTTTCAACAATAAATACAAAATGTTTTTTTTTAATATAACTTTTACTTAGTCCCATTGTAAACATTCTTCACGGTCTTCTTTGGCAACCTTAGTCTTTTCATAAACCTCGCAGGAAGTCTTCCACCTCTTTCTTAGTCTTGAAAAATTATAGATTACCTTCTGCTGCTTTGCCCCTCAGAGTCACAGTGTATATCATCGAATATTTCTAGTTTTTGAAATGCAATTGCCTTTTTACATCATCAAATTACTTCTTTTGCTTAATCAAACTAGGACTAAAATCTTGGAAGAATAGCACTTTTTCATGGTCAATCTCCAGCATGCCATTATTTTACTTAGAGTATTCATATGCTGCTCCCAGAATTGTTTCCCATTCCCAGTAAATCAAAAGTCTTACCAGGACCGGTTGTGGTCACTGATCACCAGCTCTTCTGGGACCGAAGGTCGGGTGAGCCCTTTCAATATGCAATTTTTCTCTGAATTTGTCTTCTCTCAGCACTTGTGGGATCCATGTTTTGAAGAAGTTCACCAGATCTCTTCCCTTGATTCCTTCTTTCAGTCCAATAATTTAAACATTATTTTGTCTGCTAAAATTCTCCATATGGTCAATCTTGTCCAGCAGACCTTGTCTGTCCGACACCCATTGCTTTGCATCTTTCTCCAAAGCTTTTAGTTTATCCTGTGTTTTTACCAAGTCTTCTTTTGCTTGGTTCATTCTTTCCATTAAGTCTTCATCGATTTCTTTAATTTCAGTCATCCTTTCAGTCGTGTCTCTCATTACATTTTCGACGCCAGCAAATCGATTGCTCAAGTTTTCCATTTTCTCCAGGATAATATTTGATTATTGTCTTGACTCCCCAGCTCTACCAGGGTCCGTCGGGCCCAAGGTCGCTCTTGCGCCACTCCTTTTTTGGCTTTTGCTCCATGTTCCTGGCTGAGTAGAAGCTTCTTCCATTTTTGTTCTTGGCTGCCTTGGTTTCTTAATACTTATTTTGTCCATTTTTTTTAGAGAAAAAAATCTTAATTTTAAGATGTTGTCTTTTTGATATTCTTCACTGAGAGGTCGATCAAATGGCCACAGACCCACTACTGTCATTATTAAACATGGAGTAAAACATGAAAACCTACAGACGCTGTGATTGTAGTAAAAATAAAGAAATGCTATAGGATCTCAGTGGTTTTCGCAGCACCCACAGGAGGTAAAGATATATAACTGACATTTCGGGCCTGTGCCCTTTTTATCTTGATGAAGGGCTGAAGTGCAAAATGTTATATATCTTTACCTCCTCTGGACATTGCATGACCAGCTGAGTTCCTCCAGCATTTCTGTATTTTTTTTCTACTTCTACAGGTTTACTATGGTTCATTTTCCCTTCAGTAACCTGCCACCAAAATTACTTTGCCTGGAGTCATGCTGTGTTTTTTTAAAATTTAAACACAACAAATTAACAGGCAATTTCGTCCCACTAGTACATGTCTCCCAATTTCCACACAATTAACCTACTCCCCTGCCACTCCCATCCCCCCACCCCCAGTACATTTCAAACAGTTGGAGGAAACCTGGGCCTCCAGGGTAAACTACTCAGATACAGGGAGAAAGTATAAACTCCTGACAGCACAGGATTCAAAAACGGGTCTCGATCACTAGCGCTGTAAAAGTCTTGCGCTAATCACGATACAACCATGCTGTCCAATTTATACACACATGTATTATTTAATGTGCAAGTGAAATTATTGTCAAAAGTATTTCCTTTTTCTCAGTGGTAGCTATCAAATTACAATCCCATTATAACAAATGCTATTTGTTCCTTTGTTAGTATTTCTCTTCCCCACTCCTCCTCACTGTATTTGTTATACTGATTCTTGCTGTTACCTTTATATTTAGGATGATCAGTTTTTTTAAAATTCTCTCCTTCAAGTTTGCTCCATCCTAGTAGCATTTTCACTGAGACATGTTGGATGTATTTTTGTTTTCACACTGTGAACCGTATCAACCAAAATATGTACAAACATTTCTCATTAAATATACACAGTGTCATTTTCTCCCTTTTTTCCCCTTTCCTTCCCTCCCCACTTCCCACCTCCTCCAAAACCCATAAATATTCAACATATACAATAAAACCATTAAACAATATCTTCACACAAAGGAAAGTAAACAAGAAAAATGCATGATCAATTTGTTACATACTGAATCTAGTCGTTTTGTCTTCTTATCATTTTAGGGGATGGAGGTCCGAGGCAAGCTCTCTCTGTTATGTTCCATGTATGGTTCCCAAATTTGTTCAAACAATGTGACTTTATTTTTTAAATTATAGGTTATTTTTTCCAATGGAATACATTTATTAATTTTATGTACCATTGCTGTATTCTCCGGCTCTCTTCCATTTTCCAAGTTGACATTATATTTTTTTTTGCTATTGCTAAGGCTATCATAATGAATCTTTATTGCGATTTATCCAATTTGAGGCCTAATTCTTTACTTCTTATGTTACTTAAAAGAAAGATCTCTGGATTTTTTGGTGTGTTATTTTTTGTGATTTTATTTAATATCTGATTTAATTCTTCCCAAAACGTATTCACTTTCGTAAATGCCCAAATTGCATGTACTGTTGTTCCCATTTCCTTCTTACAGTGAAAACATCTATCTGATAATGTTGAATCCCATTCTTTTCATTTTTGAGGAGTGATATTGTGTAACCAATTATACTGTATCATGCATAACCTTGTGTTTATTGTATTCTTCATAGTTCCAGAACATAACATTTCCCATACTTCATTTTTTATCTTTATGTTTAAATCCTTTTCCCACTTCTGTTAAGGTTTATAGTTTATTTCTTCATTTTCCATTACTTGCAGCTTAATGTACATGTTCGTTATCTTTGGCTTGGCTTCGCGGACGAAGATTTATGGAGGGGGTAAAAAGTCCACGTCAGCTGCAGGCTCGTTTGTGGCTGACAAGTCCGATGCGGGACAGGCAGACACGATTGCAGCGGTTGCAAGGGAAAATTGGTTGGTTGGGGTTGGGTGTTGGGTTTTTCCTCCTTTGCCTTTTGTCAGTGAGGTGGGCTCTGCGGTCTTCTTCAAAGGAGGTTGCTGCCCGCCAAACTGTGAGGCGCCAAGATGCACGGTTTGAGGCGTTATCAGCCCACTGGCGGTGGTCAATGTGGCAGGCACCAAGAGATTTCTTTAGGCAGTCCTTGTACCTTTTCTTTGGTGCACCTCTGTCACGGTGGCCAGTGGAGAGCTCGCCATATAATACGATCTTGGGAAGGCGATGGTCCTCCATTCTGGAGACGTGACCCATCCAGCGCAGCTGGATCTTCAGCAGCGTGGACTCGATTATAAATCTTTTAATTATCATTGTGTCTGTAATCACATATTCAAAACTGCTTCCTTCAGGTAATCTCAATCTGTTTCCCAATGTATCCTTTATATAAGCTTTAAGTTGATGATATGCAAACATTGTACCATGAGTTATTCCATATTTGTACTTCAACTGTTCAAATGTTAATAAATTATTTCCCAAAGAACAATTTTTTATTCTTTTGATTCCTTTTCTCTCCTATTCTCTAAAGGAAAGGTTATCTATTGTAAAAGGTTTTAGTGGATTTTGCATCAATAATAATTTTGGTATTTGGTATTCATTTTTTTTTCCTTTCTAAATGGATCTTCCATGTATTAAGTAAATGATGCAATACTGGTGAGCTATTATATTGCACCAGCTTCTCATCCCACTTATAAAGTATATGTTCCAGTACCTTCTCCCCTATTTTATCTAGTTCTATCTTAGTCCAGTCTGGTTTTTTCCTTGTCTAATTAAAAAATGATAAATACATTAATTGTGCTGCTCTATAATAATTTCTAAAGTTTGCTAACTGCAAACCACCTTGGTTGTACCTCTCTGTTAATTTATCTAACGCTACCCTCGGTTTCCTCCCTTTCCACAAGAATTTCCTTATTATTCTCTTTAGTTCGTTTTTTAAAAATTCTGTTAATGGAATTGGTAACATTTGAAATAAGTATTATATCCTTGGGAACATGTTCATTTTAATGCAGTTTACCCTCCCTATCAACATTAGCGGTATTCTTTCCAATGTTCTAAGTCTTACTGCAATAATAATTTAATTTGTTCAAGTGGCTTAAGTTATTATATCGGATTGCTTGTGCTTGCCATTTAAATGGTGATTCTTTTTTAAATTCTGTATAGTCTGCGTTACTCATTGGCATCACTTCACTTTTCATTGATCTTGTACCCCGATATTTCACCATACTCCTTCAATTTCTTATGTAATTCTTTTATTGATATCTCTGGTTCTGTTAGGTATACTATGACGTCATCTGCAAATAAGATGATTTTATACTCCTTCTCCTTTACTTTTATCCCTTTTAGTTTATTTTCTATTATTATCAGTGCTGTCAAATGTTCTATTGCTAAGGCGAACAATGAGGGGGATAATGAACATCCCTGTCTAGTTGACCTACTTAATTTAAATTGATTTGATACATATCCATTTACTGTTATCTTTGCCAATGGTCCATTATACAATGCTTTAATCCAATTTATATATTTTTCTGGTAGATTGAACTTCTGTAATACTTTAAATAAATAATTCCACTCTACTCTGTCAAAGGCTTTTTCTGCATCTAAAGCAATAGCCACTGTTGGCTTCTTATTTCCTTGAACTGCATGAATTGGATTAATAAGTTTACAGACATTATCCGCTGTTCATCTTTTCTTAATAAATCCACTTTGATCTTGTTTTACTATTTTTGGTACACAATCAGCCAATCTGTTTGCTAATAATTTCAATATCATCTTATAATCTGAGTTAAGTAGAGATATTGGTCTATATGAAGCTGGTGTTAATGGATCCTTCCCCGTCTTTGGTATTACTTTAATTATTGCTATCTTACATGTATCTGGCAAGTTTTGTGTTTCTTATACCTGGTTCATTACTTCCAGGAGAGGAGGAATTAATAACTCTTTAAATGTTTTATAAAATTCTATTGGGAATCCATCCTCTCCTGGAGGTTTTTTAATATATCCTGTACTTCCTTAATTTCAAATCGTTTTATCAGTTTGTTTTGTTCCTATTCTTTCAATTTTGGCAGTTCAATTTTTGCTAAAATCATTCTATTTTATCATCTTTCCCCTCATTCTCAGTTTGGCATAGTTGTTCATAAAATTCCTTAAAGTTTTCATTAATCTCTGTTGGGTTTTATGAAATTTGTTTGTCCTTTTTCCTTGATGCCAATACAGTTCTTTTAGCTTGTTCTATTATAAGTTGCCAGGCTAATATTTTATGTGTTTTTTTCTCCCAGTTCATAATACTTTTCCTTTGTTTTCATTGTGTTCTTCTTCACCTTTTACGTTTGTAATGTTTCAGATTTTATTCTTTTGTCCGCCAATTCTCTCTTTTTCATCATATCATCCCTTTTTACTAATTTCCTTTCTATACTTACTATCTCCCTTTCCAACTGCTCTATTTTCCAATTGTAATCCTTTTTCATCTTGGTTACATAACTTATTATCTGCCCTCTAATGAAGGCTTTCATTGCGTCCCATAATATAAATTTGTCTTTCACTGATTCTGTGTTTATTTCAAAATATGTTTTAATTTGTCATTCAATAAACTCTCTAAATTCCTGCCTTTTAAGTAGCATGGAGTTTAACCTCCATCTATATGTTCTTGGTGGGATGTCCTTCAGTTCTATTGCTAATGAATGATCTTATAGTAGACTAGCTTTATACTTCAGTTTTCCAAACTCTCCCTTGAATATGGGCCCTCAACAAAAACATATCAATCCCTGAGTATGTTTTGTGCCTACTCGAATAATATGAATATTCCTTCTCTCTTGGGTGCTGCCTCCTCCATATATCCATAAATTTCATTTCCTACATTGACTTAACCATAAATTTGGCTACTTTATTCTTTTTGCTTGTCTTTTGTCCAGTTTTACCCAACATTGGATCCAAATTAAGGTTAAAATCCCCTCCTATCAATATATTTCCTTGTGTGTCTGCAATCTTCAAAAAAAATCCTGCATAAACTTTTGATCCTCCTCATTAGGCGCATATATATTGAGCAAATTCCAAAACTCTGAGTATATCTGACTCTTTATCATTGCGAACCTCCCTGCTGGATCTATTATTTCCACCTCTATTTTGATTGGTATATTTTTGTTAACTAATATGTCTGCACCTTTAGCTTTTGAATTATATGATACTACCACTACATGTCCTACCCAGTCTCACTTTAATTTGTTATATTCCACTTCAGTTCGATGCATTTCCTGCACAAATGCTATATCTATTTTTTCCTTCTTCAATAAATTTAGTAGCCTCTTCCTTTTAATTTGGTTATGTATTCCATTAATGTTTATAATCATAGAATTCAACGTGGCCATCTTATATCTTGCTTACACTTCTTTTCCACTTCCTCGCCTCCTTCATCCCCTTTTTTCCCATTTTGATCTCTTAGTTTTCCCTTATTAAACTCAATGTATGACAACACATTTAAAACATAAAATACTCCAACAGTTCCCACACCCAATTATACCTTAACCCCAAATGCTCCCCCCCTCTCTGAGTTGCCCCTTATCCCTTGCCGGACAACCACAACTTCCCTTTCCATTTGGATTGCGATCTTGCTCGCAAGCATCAAGTGATTTTGCAGTAAAGGTTATTCCCTCTCCTCCCCCCCCCCCCCCCAGCCCCCCCAGAAAACACTTTTTTTTACACATACAACAAAGCTCTCTTTTTTCCCCCTTGCTTCCTTCCTTCCCTTCTCTTTACCTTCTTTAGTTCTTTACAGCTTTACATATATACACTTTATCACCGTTCTTCATCTCTTCTGTCCTGCAAATGTTCTGCGAATTCTTGTGCTTCCTCTGGATCTGAGAACAGTCTGTTTTGCTCCCCAGGTATAAATATTTTAAGCAGGGCTGGATATCTTAACATGAATTCATAACCTTTTTTCCATAAAATCGTTTTTGCTGTATTAAACTTCTTCCTCCTCTTTAAAAGTTCAAAACTTGTGTCTGGGTAAAAAAATATTTTTTGACCCTTGTATTCCAATGGCTTATTATCTTCTCTAACTTTATTGCTTGCCCATTCCAGTATATTTTCTCTTGTCGTATATCTAAAAAATTTTACTAAGATGGTTCTTGGTTTTTGATGTGCCTGTGGCTTCGGAGCTAGTGCTCTGTGTGCCCTTTCTATTTCCATTTCTTCCTGCTTTCTGTCATTCCCAGGATCTTCGGGATCCATCCTTTTATAAATTCCTTCATGTCTGTGCCTTCTTCACCGTCCTTCAGGCCCACTATTTTTATGTTGTTTCGTCTACTATAATTTTCCAACATATCAATTTTCTGAGATAACAACTCTTGTGTCTCTTTAATTTTTTTGTCACTTTCTGCCAATTTTTCTCTTGTCATTTACTTCCATTTCTACAGCCGTTTCCTGCTCTTCCATATTTTTCCCTATTTCTGTCATGACCAGCTCTAAACTTTGCATTTTATCTTCTGCTTTTTTCATTTTCCTTTTAATTGCACTAAATTCGAATGATAACCATTCTTTTAATGATCTCATTTGTTATTCAAAAAAAGCTTTATCTATATTCTGTCCATCAGTTTTACCTTCCATTTCTCTGTGAAGATCTTGGTCTTCTTCTTCCTCTTCTTCTGTGTCTGTACCTGTGTTTGTGTCTTCTTCTCTTTGTGTCTGTGTCTCTTCTGTTTTTCCTGATGAGCTGCTTCTATCTCTTTGCTGGGCCTCTTGCTGTTAGTCCTCCCCTCCTGGACTGCTTGTCTGTCGGGCCTTCTGCCGTTGATCCTCTTGTCGGTCACCCCTCCGTCATTCTCCCTCGTCTGTTTCCTCACTTCCTCCTCTGCTGCCTTCCTTGTCCTCCAGCTGAGCGCCCTGGTGTCGGGCGTCCCTCAGCTGATCGCACTGTGCCTGCCCTCTCCTCTGCTGAGCCCCCCTCCCATCAGTGTCCTCTTTTTCCTTTGATTGCGCACTCTTGCTTGAAGTCCACTGGTCGGGAGGTCGTGACTCCACAGGGCAGGCACCAGCCTTGGGGATCGGGCGCTCCTCGCCACCACAACTCCCTGTTCCTTCATGCAGGTAAGGCCTTCTTCTTTCTTCTCTGGTGACTTTTCTTTTTTTCCCAGTTGTTTTTACTTTCTCCTTCTTGGGTGCCATCTTCTTTCTCTTCTCTGTAACTTTATTTTCTATTTCTTTGTTGTGCTTTGTCTTTTCCTAACTTCCTTTTTTTCTGGAGAGGGCTGGTTTTCCCATCACGTGACTCCTCTCCGTTGGATCTATTTTTAAAGTCAGAGGGATTAGTGCAAGTGTCAGTATGAGTATCAGTTTAAAATCTTATTGAATGTCTGAACAGACAGCGCTGATTTGGCTGTCCGGTTTCTACAGAATATTCATTTACAGAATATTATTCTTCCAATCACTTCTTTATCCAATGGATACATTGTTCGAGATTCTCTCACTGGAAAATGTCAGTTTCCTGTGCTTGTCTTTCTCTCTGATCAACAATTATTATTGTCCACAGAAAGTGGTGGAGCAACAGAGCAAGGCCTATAGTTCCAAAGTTCTTTTCACTCTTGTGATGGGAAAAGGCTCTGCTGCCCGAAAAGTTATGTGGGAATCCTTTGTGAAAATGATAAATAGATTACCAAAGTTGAAGAGAGTGCTAAAAGAGATACATGAATTGGGTAAGAAGAAAATTGCATGCTGCATTCAAAATGTCCATATTTTATCATAGAGTTACATGGATTTATTACAATACAAAATTTAAATTATTTGAACAGGCACTGATCCAGCGGATTTCATGAAATTAATCCGTGATTTTCCTGAAGTTCCCACTCAACTGAAAGGTAAGTGACAAATTAGATTTTAATTTTTTTTTCAACAATAAGGGAACTGCAAATATGGTCATATTTCATGATCCATTCTGAAATGCTCGTGTGGTTAGTGGGCCCTTTCTTGTATTGGTGCATTCCTGGTAAATTTGCTTCCATGAGCTTCCACAATGCTGTTGAGTCTGAATTCCAAGATTTGAACTTGGATGATGGAATGGCAAAATTCCATATCAGAGAGGTGTGAGACTTTGAGGATAGAGAACCTACAATTGGCACTACTGTTGTGTGCATGGAGCCCTCCCTGAACAGATTTTGGAGAGTTTTTTTGGATTGTAGTTGAGTAATTGCAAAGTAACTTGCAGATTTCGCACACTGCTAGTAATAGAAGGAATTTTTAGGGTGATAGATTAGGTGCTGGTCAAGTGAGTTATTCCATTGTCCATTGTTGAAATTATTTCAGCCAAGCAAGCTCATCTTCTAATACACTATAGACTTAACTGTTCCACCACTTGCACAATAATTCCTGTCAGGAGGTGAGGTGTAGTTTTTAGCCTTCTCTTGTATCCATATTATTTTCATGCCTAGTTCAGCTGGATTTCCCATCACAGCACCCTGTAGGTGCTGTGAAATTCCATAGACTCCGAGCAAGGCCATGAACAGCAAAATTTATGAAAATACCTTGCAATGTCCTACCAAACTCTGAAACCTTTTATAGATCAGGCAGAACCCTGGAATACTGTAACCACCCCCCCAAAAATAGCTGTCTGTGTGCTGAAACGGTGTGAAACCTCGTCTACATCTGAATAGAATCAAACCAGAAAATCTGCAGTTGCTGGGGACTAGTGCAATCCACAAATGTGGTGGAGAGACTTGGCAGGTCACGCAGTGTCAATAGTAGTAAAGGTTAATAGCCATTTCTCCATCCCTTCCCTTACAATGACCTCCCTTCTCTTATACATTTATTAGGGGGTATTTTTTATGACAATGTTCATTTTCATATTCGAAGCAGCATTTGTGCCACGACGGTGCTTGGAATGAAATTTTACAACAATAGAGAATCTAACCACCCACCCTCAGCATTCAGTGGCACAAGTGTTGACAAGTCTCCCACTATTGTCAAAATCTGCGATTTTGAAACTTAACTGACCATATATGTATCAAAAATGAGATATTGAAGCCAATGCGTGCAAAAAAAAGTGAGTCTCACATCTTGAAATTTAAAAATGGTTTTAAAAATCTACAAGTCACTAATCAAGAGAAAGATAGAATGCTTTCAATGGTTTGGATAAGTCCCAATCCAGCAATGCTGAAGAAACCTGCCACCTTTCAGGATTATTGACCTCTTTGAACTTGTATTTGTTTCATTTTCATTGTATCTGGGTTGCAAGAGTGCTTTATTGCATGGGTTGTTTTGACTGCACCCATTGTATCTTCAACCTCTGACACTAGGAAGCACAGAAGACACTACTGACTAAAGATTCAGCTTCAAATTGAACATCATCCTGCCATGAACATGTTAATTTTTCATCATCTCTGGGTCTAAAAATCCCTACGTTATCATATGGGGGGGGGGGGGGGGGTGTGCGGAGGACTTTTAGCAAAGGAACTGCAGCCTTTCAAGGGGATGATGGTTTACGACTGCCTTTTGAAAGACAGTCGGGGATTGCCAATTAAATGCTGCTCTTTACTGCATCCTGAAAATAGATTTTAAAGTAAAAAAAATAGAACTGTGAACCCAGTACATATTGTTGCCTTGCACTGTTTGACTACTGGGTGTGATTGTTCTTAAGTACTCCAACCATTGCCAATTCAAAATTGTCCTACATTATTGCCTGTCTACTCTTTGAAATGTTGTCCTGAATTTTCTGGATAAGCAGTAGCTCTTAATACAAGCCTTCAAAACAAGAAAAAATATTATTTCTCAATCTTGGAACCCAGTTATTTGGCCCCTTTGCCTTCACCAAATCTCTGCTTGATCACACTTAAAAAAAAATTCTAGTTTCCATTCTTCCAAGATTCAGATATTGTGACAATAGAAGAAAATGCAGGAAATAATCATCAGTCAGGCAACAGCTAGAAAGAGAAACCGACTTAACAGTTTGAAGCAAAAATATAACTGGATATTATGAATTATTTATGGTTGTGTGGTTATTTCTTGCAATTCTTACTTCGATTAACATTGTATGCAAACCAAGGCTATTATTAACTCTATTCTCTCCTTAATACCTTAAAATGCCATCTGGTCCCACTGTGTACCTGAAGAATATTGGTCAATCTTTAACTACAACCAAGAATTGCAAGATATTCCACATGAAACCGGAGTCCTGAAATAAGACAAAAATATTTAAATGTTCTTTATCGTTGCTTTCTGATGTGGATACACTTTAGAGGTGAGACCAGTAAAATTCCTGTTGTAAAAAATGGGAAAAGAATAATGAATTGGGGTCGTGGAGAGAGTGGGGGGGGATGGTGGAGGGGAGGGGGGAATTGGCAGAGTTTTGAGCCAACAGAAGGAAAAATTGATAATTCAGAAGGCACAGAATGCCTGAATTAGAGCAGGATGAAGGTCAGTAGGTTTATTGGGTGCTAAAGGAACAAATGATGTATTTCCAAGCAATGAGGCTCGTGATTTTCAATTGATAGTACTGGTACTCCTAAGTGCCTGTTTCCTTCTCCTTAATGAATGCAATTGCAGGAATCGGAGCTTCTGTTTGTCAGCTCATGGTCCACCTGAGTTCTTGCGTTTTCTGAATGGTATACCCTGCCATGACTGTCCATCAGTTACTGTTTAGGATGGTGACAGGATATCCTGGATGGTCAAGCATCTTGAGCTTTATTTTGGAATTGTACTCATCAGGGTTAGTGGACAGTATACTCCAATTACAGTGTCACAGCACAGAAGCAGGTCCTTTGGCCATCACATCCATGTCAATCTTTTTAACCACATACATAATAGTTCTATTTCCCTGCACTTGGTTTGTGTTTTTCCATGCCTTGTATATTTTAAGTACCTGAATAAATGTCTCTAAAATGTTTCTGATTCCAATATCCGTGGTTGCAAGTTGAAGTTGTAATAAAACCATTTTCCCTTAAATCCCCAATCAAACTCCTTTCTCCAGGGTAAGTTTGGATATGGGCTTTGCAAACACAGGCAAACTCAAGCTCATGCAAAATGCTGGGAGAGCAACTGACCAAAAGCTGAGTTGAAGGAACGGAATGTGATTTGAGCATCAAAGGAAGAGCAAAAAATGGATGATATTACAGAGGTGCAAGTAGATGTTCCTTGCTATAGGAAACCTGATGAGAAATCATGTTGGTTGATTATCTTTGCCTTCCAGTGCACTAAGTAATAAAAGAAACATTTAGGTACACAAGATTATGAGGGATCTAGATGGAGGAAATGCAGGCAGGCTTTTTTCACTAAGGTTAGATGAGACAAGAACTAGAAGACATGGGAGAAGGGTGAAAGATGAGATGTTTAAATTGGAACTAGGGTAAACTGCGCAGTAAGTGGTGAAAATGTGGAATGAGTTGCCGGCTGAAGTGGTGAAAGTGGTCTTGATTTTTGAAATTTATGAAAAATGTGAATATGTGCATGGATAGGAAGGATCTGGAGGGTATGGTCGGGGTGCAGGTTAACAGAACAAGGTAGAATAGTTGTTTAGCATGGACTAGATGGGCTGAAGGGCCTTTTTCCATGCTGTAGTGTTCTATTCTTCTAACCGTAACAGTCAATGGACCACCAGTGGGCAACCTGGCCTTTTTTAGAGATCTCTCTTAATGCACGAGATAACCTGCCCAAATGTCTAAAGCAATAAGATACAAGTACATTCACTGTCTAACTTTCCCGTGACATTGATAGAACTCATTCTTCCAGCTGTTGTCTGAAATATTCACCTGAACATTACTACCAAAAAAAGGATTAAATAATGATCAGGCTGTTTAAAATATCATGAACAAATATACCATTATCATTAGACATCATGTAATCAAGTGAGGATTTGAAAAGTTGTTTCAATTCTTGAGCACTGTCAAAAAAATTGCTATAAACTGATGTTTACTTTTTACACTGCAATTAAGCTGTTAATTTATTTCTTGCAACCATGTTAATGATTAGTGACTTTCTCAATTTAAACTAATATTATGAACTGCTTTATTCTATTGAAGATATTCAAAAGAAACACAAGGAAGAGCTCAGGAAAAAAACTGAAAAACTGAGAATGAAGACAATTCAGGCAAATGAGGCAGTGAAGATATTCCAGCTGGTTGATCGATATGCTCAGCTTACAGTCGTTTCAACCATTCGAGATTTGAAACTTGTAGAACATGAACTATTGGCAAGAGGCCAAGAGCATGAAGTTTGGAGAGAGAAGCATCTACAGAAAGAGCTAGAATTAATCCAAACTGATAAATTGTTCTGCAGCAGTTTTTCCCGGAGTAAATCCAAATTTGGGAGTTCAACTGCTGTGATTGGAGTTCCAGGGATTGGAAAAACAACAATGGTACAAAAGATTGTTCATGACTGGGCCACTGGAAAAATATACCATAAATTCCAATTTGTGTTCTCTTTCAAATTCCGTGATTTGAATGATATTAATTGCAGAGTCAACCTGCAAGAACTGATTCTGGATCAATATCCCTACCTTCAACATCTCCTGAGGGAAATCTGGAAATTTCCAGAAGAAATATTGTTTATATTTGATGGTTTAGATGAATACAACACAAGAATTGATTTTGCAGACAATCGAAGAAACACAGAGCCAAAGTACATGTGCACAGATCCAGAGTGTTGGTGTGCGGTGTCTGACATTGTGTATGGTTTAATACAACGAAAGCTACTCCCAGGATGTTCAGTGTTGGTGACCAGTCGCCCAACTGCATTAAATTTATTGGAAAGGGCTGAGATAGATGTCTGGGCTGAAATCCTGGGATTTGATCATGAAGAGCGGAAGGAATATTTTAACAAGATTTTTGAAGATCAGACAGCGGCAGCAGCTCTTTTCAAGCATGTGGAAGAGAACCAGATTCTGTACACTATGAGCTTCAACCCTTCTTATTGCTGGATCCTTGGTCAAACTCTGGGCCCTTTCTTCATGAAAGGCAAAAAATTGCATCGCATTCCAAAAACCATCACTGAATTATATTCCTGTTATATCTGCAACATCCTGAAAAACCACAGTTTTAAGAAGGAGAGGGATGTAATGCTGAAGATAGGTGAGATGGCCTTTGAAGGAATCTCTGAGAAGAACATTGTGTTTAAAGAAGGAGATTTGATCAAATACAATCTGCAACCTTCCCAGTTCTTGTCTGGGTTTGTGATGGAGCTTTTAGAGAGAGATGATACTACCCAGAGTGTGGTATACACATTCCCACACCTCACAATCCAAGAGTTTGTGGCAGCACTCGCACAATTCCTAACCGCAAGTCCTGAGGATATGAAGAAGCTCTTCGAGAAAGCCCACAGGGAGGAAGATCAGCGATACGAATTACTTCTCAGATTTCTCGCTGGCTTCTCCTCACAATCAAATCAGCTCCTTGAAGAGTTCTTGGGAGAATTTCCTTCAGAAAAGATCATACAAGTTATTGACTGGATAGGTGAAGAAGTTCATAAACAGCTTGTAAACACGAACTCCAAAGCCAGTAAAAGGAACCTCCTGAACTTGTTCCACTATTTGTTCGAGTCTCAGAATCGCCCACTTGTTAAATCCACTGTTGGATTAGTGAAAAAAGTTACATTCAGTGGACTGCAAATGAATCCCATTGACTGTGCTGTCTTGACTAATGTCATTGAGTTATGTGACACAATAAAAGAACTTGACCTGCAAAATTGCTCCATTCAATATGATGGACTCCAGTGGCTGGGACGTGGACTGCATAAATGTGAAGTGTTGAGGTATTTATTTATTTGTCTCAAACTGAAAATTGGGTTGACAGTGTATCAATGTGCAGTTGATTCATAGTATAAACAGCATCAAGCAATTCCGTTAAAAAGGAGAGAAGCTGATTTCACAAAATATAACCCGCATCCAGAGGTCATTTTGTGGTTCCCAAAGGATGAGAGTGCTGAGAATTGCTCCTTGTGAGGGGACGATAAACAGTTATCATTTCAGTAAGATTGATTTAATTGTAATCGATGTGTAAGAGCAGCATTAAGCACCTTTTCACCTTGTGGCATCTTGCATAATTTCCCCTGAAATTTTCTGCAAGTTAATGTGTAAATTGCAGGGTGAATTATGCTAACATCCAATTCATGGAAACATTTCCCATCTCCTCCATAAAATCCAGATTTGAAGAAGCAAATAAGTGAGAAATTTCCTGTACATGGTGAGACTCCTGAGCACCAGGGGAATAAATCCAGTCATCGGGAATAAGATTAGTTTGAAAGACATTTGGAAAGTCAATGAAAGCGTTCAGTGAGAATATTTATTGTTGTGTCCTAGCCACCTAAGAATTCAGATGGATTGACTGAAAGATCCCTTCTCTCTATTCTCCATTCCCTTCTCTAAATTTCTATGTCTCAGTTGCATCTGTTCCCAGGATGAGGCCTTCCATGCCACATCATCAGTGATGCCTGAGAACATGAACTTTCCCTCTACTACCATCAACAGCCCTCATCCACATATCCACCATTACCTTCACATCTCCACTGGCCCCTCTGCCCACATATGCCACAAGGACAGGATTCCCCTTGTCGTCACTTACACCCCACCCCCACCAGTCTTTGTGTCCAACATATCCTTCTCCACCTACTACATGATCCCACTACTCGAGAAATATTCCCCTTTCCTCCCCTTGCTCCCTTCATGACTCTCTTGTCCACTTGCCCCTCCCCACAATTCGACCCCTTGACACTTACCCCTGTAACCACAGATGCTCCACTTGTGCCCACATGTTCCCCTTACACCACAATTTGAGGCCCCAAACAGCCCTTCCAGGTGAAATAACATTTCACTTGTGAATCTGCAGAGGTCATCTACTATATCGAGTGCTCCTGTTATGGTCTCCTCCATGTCGGCAGGACTGAGCATAGACTGGGAGATTGCTTTGTTGAGCACATCAGGTGTGACTGCTGCACTAGCGTGGCCACTTATTTCAATTCCCCATTCCATTCCCTTGCAGACATGTCTGTCCATGTTCTCAGGCATTGCCAGACTGAAACCACCCTCAAAATGGAGGAACAACACCTCGTCTCCCATCTGGGCACTCCCACCCAGATGGCATGAACATCAACTTCAGTTTCCATTTTAAAGCCCCCCCCATTTCTTTCCTGTCGCCTTTCGCCAGTTCTCTCTCTCTCTTTCTCTTCTGTCTCCTTTCACAGAGCCAAAATCAATTCTCACCTCTCCTCTTATCCTATCCAATTAACACCTTTTGTCAGCCTGGATTCCAGTCTTCAGTCTTTATTCTGATGCCTTCCAGTTCTTCGCTTATTCCTTGAAGAAGGACACAGGCCTGAAATGCTGGTAATATATCTTTACGTCCTAAGGACACTGCGAGACTAGCTGAGTTCCTCCAGCATTTCTTTGTGTTTTGACTGAAAGATCTGACAGTAATACCCTGAGGTTAAATATAAAATTACAGAAACTGTAGTAGATCAATTGTTTGATTCAAAATGTTTCTCAATGTGCTTGCAGACTGAGGGACAATAAATTTGGAGATTCAGGAGTGAAACTGCTGTCTGCTGTCCTAAAGGAGCCTAACTGTAAAATACAGCAACTGATGTAAGTAATACTGAGATTTAATGTGCTTGTAATAATTGGGTAAACAATTAATATTAATTGCATAATATGCAGTACATATGTTTGTCAATGCATATGCACCAAAATTCCTACTTGCTACAGCTGTGCAGGTACACAAAAAATGATCAAAGTAAACTTAATTAGAAGAGACAATAAATACAGATGACAGAAATATCCACAGTAATCTCAGTACAAAAAAGCGACTTGCAATCGAGTAAACAGACCATTTGTAGTGTTGGAGCAGTCCATGATTAGTGTAACAAGGAGATCCTCAGAGCTGTTGGAAAGAAATTGTACTTGATCCTTGAGGACCAAGTCTTCGGCCTCCTGTTCATTTTGCCTAAAGGAAGGGTAATAGGGTCACTTGAATTGCCAAACTAGGCTGTGAAGTCATGGACTTTCCACAGTGCACCTATAAAAGTGTGAGAGTATCTGACAACATCCAGGAAAGGTCTTCTGAAATGCGGACTCGCGTTCATTTAAAGGTTCTGACCCTCTCCACCATGTATGCAGACAAATATTAGAGTAATTAATAAGATTATTAGCATACCCTCGGGATTTATATTGATTCTTTCTTTGTGTTCTCTCTTGGTTACTGATCCTTCAGGCTGAATGTTAACAACCTTACAGCTGATTGTACTGGAGATCTCTCCTCTGCTCTCAGTAAAAATCAATCACTGCTGGAACTGGACCTGAGTAATAACAAATTAGAAGATGCAGGGATGAAAAATCTGTCTGTTTTCTTGAAGAACCCAGACAGTAAAATACAATACCTGAGGTGTGTACCTGATTCTGCAAAATTGTTTTGCTATTAACCAGTTATTGGAAAATGCACTTTGTGTATTAGGTAATTATTTTTGTTTCTGTTCATTCCTCTCCCTCATTTTCAGACTGAATGCTAACAGTTTCACAGCTGCTTGCATCAATGATCTTTCCTCTGCCCTCAGTACAAACCAGTCACTGATATCTCTGTATCTGGGGAATAATGAGTTGGGTGATGCTGGGGTGCGACAATTCTTCAAGGATCTGAAGAACATACAGGAATTGGGGTGAGTACCAAATGTATCATTTTGCATCTTCATAATGATTGGCTGTCCAGTACTGAACATTTAGGTTATTGACATATATTAGTATCAAATGTTGATAATTTGTCGGAGTAACAATGTTAGTGGTGCCAATATATAAATTCCACTGATAGTGAATCTTGCTCTCATTTCCCATTTCTCCTTTAATCGTTTTCATGGGTTGTCCTTCCTCCACAATCCTTGACTGACAGTCTGGAAAATAACAATCTCTCTGCTTGCTGCATGAAGGACCTTGCTACCACTATCAGTGAGTACCAGTCACTGAGATCTCTGAACTTAAGTTGTAATAACCTGGGGGATTCAGGGCTGAAAGCACTCTCTGAAGCTCTGAAGAAACCTAACCAAAGGCTAGAGCAATTGCAGTAAGTACCAGTTTGTTAAATCATAATTACAAGTTTGCTAATGCTAAATGTTATTCAATAATTTCATGTTTATTATCACCATCTTTTAATGGACCCTGGGGATTTACACTGAAATATGGTTTTCTTTATTGTCATTTGTGATCCCCAGTCTTTGCTCAGCTAAGCTCACAGCTTCTTGTGCCAGTGATGTTGCATCTGTGCTCAGTATAAGCTGCACACTGAAGGTTTTGGACCTGGGTGGTAATAAACTAGAAGATCACGGCATGAAATTGCTGTGTGAGGCTTTGAAGAACAACTCAAACTCTAAAATACAAACACTACAGTAAGTGCAAGAGTCGTAATAAATTGTTATTCGTGGTAGTGTAAATGAACACTGGTAAATACCTCATTTCCTGTTATTTCTTTCTCTGATCCACAGGTTATGGAAAAATTACCTTCATGATTCATGTGCTGAAGATCTTGTCTCTGGTCTCTCTGGAGTCTGCTCATTGAGGAAGCTGAACCTTTCATCTAACTTCTTTACAGACCAATCTGTTGAAAAATTCCGAACCCTCACAAGGAACTGCAGCAGCTTGAAAATTATTGAGTGAGTGTTTCTGCGAATATCAGTAGATTTACATTTTTTGAGGATAATGTTTTTGTAATTATTGAAATATCAAGGCTGTCCTTTTCTGTATATTCTTTCTTTCAGCCTGGATGATAATAAGTTCAGTTCAGAGGGGCGTGACCGCCTGCTGTCGCTGCGGAACTACAGATCCAGAATGACAGTGATTGTGTGAAAGTTTCCATTTCCAAGCACCAAAGTGATTTTGTTTCCAAATGGGATTTCTATTGCTCCTTGTGGTGTCTTATACTTTTCCGATTTCTTGAGAATGGTGCAAGAAACCATTTTAGTAGATAACCCCCTGCATCCGATGCTCCCGTTGTGGTCTCCTCTACATTGGAGAGACTGGGCCCAGATTGGGAGATCTCTTTGTTAAGCACCTTGGTTCTGTCCACTGCAATAGCCATTGGCCCCTCATTTCAGTTCCCCATCACATTCCTTTGCTGACATGTCTGTCCACTGTCTCATGCACTGCCACACTGAGACTACCCGCAAATTGGAGGAACAATACCTCATCTTCTGACTGGGCACCCTCCAACCAAATGGCATTAATATTGACTTCGCTGGCATTCGTTAAACTACCCTCCCCCACCCCACTTCTTCCCCTGTCACCTTCCCCCAGCTCTGTCTCACTCCTTTCTCCCTGTCTCCTTTCACACAGACATAATCAATCCTTACCTCTCCCCTTATCATATCCAATTAACACCTTTTGTTGGTCTGGATTCCTCTGTCAGCTAGCACTAGATGTTTACAAACTGGGGCTGCTCGGGCCCCATGTATCCTACCCACGTAGCATGCCCCTACAGCCCCTTATGCACTGGACTCTAAATTGCCCAGTCAAACAGCGACCAGGAAATTTAAGGGTGCCTCTAAAAGTGACATGGTGAGTGATATGTCATGCACTCACCATGTCACCGAGGCCCCGCAGGTAAGTGGCTGAGGTAGGGCTGTTGGCACCGGGTCAAGGACGGAGTCAGAACGCTGTCGGGGCCAGGGGAGGAACACTGTCGGAGACGGGGGGGGGGGGGTGGAGGGCAAACACCGTTGGGCTAGCAGGGAATGGCATGGGCTGTTGGGAGCAGAGTGGGCCGGCGGGGAACGGGTTGGGGCAGGAGCAATGGCTGTCCTTCTTACCTATAATCCTCCACACTGCTGGAACTGCTCTCATGTTCCAGCAGTGTGAGGGTTTATGGGTAAGGAAGACAACCATTGCACACAAGCACTGATGTCATTTTCTACCAATGCAGCCATGATTGCTTACAAGTTGACCAGCAGCAGCTACTCAGTGTATGTACAGTGGTTGGCCATCCACCTCCAGGTTGGTTTGCCTAGAAATGCAGTTTTTTAAAATTCTACCCATTAATTGGCCTGGCAAATTGGCAGGTTAAACTCGTGTTACAATCCAATTTGTAAATCCCTACTGTCTGTATTTTGAGATGTTTGTTTTTCGCTCATTCTGCTTATTACTTGAAGAGGACTCAGGCCTGAAACTTTGGCAGTACATC